>NC_056747.1:1198924523-1199080804 GCF_019279795.1 Protopterus annectens | reverse complement strand
TAGGGTGTTTTCTTCTGTAAAAAAAGATAAAGTTTATGGATGTGTGAGAGAGGACATGCAGGTGGTTGGTGTGACAGAGCAAGATGCAGAGGACAGGAAGAAATGGAAATAGGTGATCTTCTGTGGCGACCCCTAATGGCAACAGCTGAAAGAAGAAGATAATGGATATGTTATTTGGCAGAAATGTTATGTTGAAAGGAATGCATGGTAATAATAGCCAATCACAACAGTTTGCATTGAGACAGCCTAGCTGTTTTGTTCCATTATTTAGTTTGACTATGCAGACTTTTGTTAGAGTCTATGAACATAAGATTATGCTATACATACAGGATGCTAACAACAGGAAGTTTCATAACTTAACCGTGCAACAAAGGCAAGCACTCACAGCTTTGCAGAGGAATTTGCAGTTAATTATCAAACAAGCGGACAAAGGGGGAGCTGTGGTGGTTATGAACAGAAGCATTTATCATGCTAAGTTAGAAAAGTTAGAAGAATTACTATCAGATACCACTACATTTGTCCAAGTTTCACCAGTTATGGTTAACAGTTTGATTAAGGAAGTTCAGGATAGACTGAAATACATGGAAGCCATGGGATTACTGGGTAAGGATTTATTAGAATTTCTATGGATAGAACATCCGATTATCCCTATATTCAAAGCCTTGCCTAAAATACACAAAGACCTACATTACCCTCCCCTTAGACCCATAGTATCAGGAAGGGGAAGGGTTAATGAAAATATCTCGATATCATTGCAATATTCACTGAGACCCCACATTACAACAATGGAAGAGATACTTAGGGATGCAGGACATTTTTTGGCTTCCCTTAAGAAACACATTGATGAGGATGACAATGCAAGATACGTCATGGTAACATTAGATGTTAAAAACTTATTCACAGTTATAAGCAATGATTATGGGTTACAAGCTATTTCCAATTTAATGAGGGATCTGCATTTGATGCAAGGAAAGGAGCTGGAATTGTTGGCTTTAGTATTAGAATACAAAGTGTTTCTTTGTGTGAAGTACACGTATAGGCAGATAAAGGGGCTAGCCATGGGCACCCCCT
The DNA here is from genome assembly GCF_019279795.1 of Protopterus annectens. Classification (NCBI taxonomy): domain Eukaryota; kingdom Metazoa; phylum Chordata; order Ceratodontiformes; family Protopteridae; genus Protopterus; species Protopterus annectens. The sequence goes on along the minus strand of NC_056747.1, from coordinate 1,199,079,733 downwards.
GTGCCAATACCTATGCGAATTTAGTCCTATCCTTTTGGGAGCAACAATTTGTGTTGGGGTCACAGAATGTATGGAGAAGTAGAGTAGGTCTATACAGGTGCTTTTTGGACATTTTTATGTTGTGGAAGGGGGATGAGACAGAGTTGGAAGAGTTTGTACTCTATTTGTAACAGACCACTACATTTCTTAAGTTTTCAGTAAGTTATTCTAGAACTATTACAGACTTCCTAGATGTTAGGATAATATAGGATATAGAAGGCTTAAAAACCACTCTGTATAGGAAGGATTGCTGGAAGAACAGCATACTGACATATGACAGCATGCACCCGAGGTTTACATTTAGAAATATTATCATGGGTCAAATGGGGAGGGTATCTAGAATTTGTACAAAAGATGCTGACTTTGAGATTGAGATACGTAACCTAGAAAATTTTTTTTCTGAACAGGGGGTATTAACAGAGATGAGATAGAGAATGTAACAAAATCTAAGTTTGATTATAGAAAAGATACAATGTGTCCGTGAATGAAAAGAAGTAGTAACAATAATCTGCCTAAACAAACTATGGCTAGAGAGAACAAGGTTAGATTAATGTTCACATATAGTAACAATATACATGGAATATGTGACATAAGGCATAATTGGGGGATTTTGTTGACAGATGACAAGATGAGAGGAATAGTGGGCAAACAACCGAATTTTGGGTTCAGAAGAAATAGGAATTTAAAAGATATTTTAAGCCATGAAGGGAGTGAACATCAGCAGTTAATATACAGAGAAAGGACAACATCTTGTGGCTCATGTAAAGCTTGTAGTTATATTAATAAGGGAACAGAGTTTACACATCCAATTACAGGTAAGATTTATCATTTTGGTGCTAAAGCCAATTGTAGGACTAAAAACAATTTATTGAGATAACTGTCAAGGGTGTTCATGCTATTATGTAGGTAAAACAAATTGCATGTTCAAGGTTAGAATCTTACAACACTTATCGGCTACAAGAACAAAGAATGAGCATAATGCCTTATAGACACATTTCCAGCAATGAATGGCATAACTATTTTTAGGGCAGTATGGAACATTAAATTGAACACGGGGGGGGGTGATGTAAAGAACATCACTGAGGTTGAAGAAACTAAATGAATAACAGAGGTTTCAGCCCATAGATATCCGGGACTAAATGAGGTCATACCAATGAAACCCGCCCTTAAGAATCAGCAAGTGCAATACTGAATTGTGATTGGCTCACATTAGGTTTAAATTTAAAAACCCCAAATACACAAATTACCTGATGAAGGGCAGGAGCCCGAAAGCGCTCATCTCTGTGTGGATTTTTCATCTGTATTTTTATTGTTTTATATTGCGTAATTAAACAGTTCATTTTACTGGTGGTCTGCTGCAGTTTTTTTCATTTTCACTGTGGTTACTTGCCTGAAGAAATGTTTACTGTGTAAAATAATGACTAATCACTGTCTCTTTATATAATATTTGGACTTGAACAAATTATACTCCAGGCAGACATCCTAATCACTTTACATATGGATCCTATGCAGTGGTGCTGCAGTTAGCATTGTCGCCTTACAGCAAGTGGTTCTCCCATTCGATTCTTGGCTGGAGCTCCTTCTGTGTGGAGTCTGCATGTCCTCCCCATGGTCGAGTGACGTTTGAAAGACATGCAGGTAGGTGAGTACATGAATGGGTGTTCCTTCTTTGAAGGTTGGTGTTGGGCTGGCAACTCTGCACAGTAAAAATCCACTGCCAATCATTAGTTGACAGGAGTTCCACTGTGGCAACCTCTAACTGGGAAAAGCCGAAAGACCATTATTATTAAGCTGTAGATGCATTGCCATTTTCCTGACCTACTTTGGTCACTTACTTCATATTTAGAAACTGGAGATCAGAGATAGCTAGGTTCTAGGCACAGCTACAATGTTGAAGTACAGGTACTGGTCATACAGTACAGATGTGCATTACATCTATATACAATTGAAATGTTACTTTTTTTTTTTTTAGACAATTTGTTTTGTCCTAGTCTACAAATGCAGACAATACTAACAGACATTCTCTCCCAGACAACTGGATGTTAGGTTTAGGCTTGGAGTCCTAGTTTTGGTTGGCTTGTCCTTTAATACTGCTTTTATCTTTTACTGGTGGTACTGTATAATACTGCATCTGTTCTGTGACCACTCTATACAGTAAAATAATAATCACAGCCAATATTACTTTATGTAAAATCTTAAGGTCCTTCATGCTTCAGGTAAGGCATTTTTTCATATGTTCTATATATCTTATGCAAACACTGCATTAATACAAGAAACACATGCTTAAAAATGGCATACTAATGGTGGAACCATAAAACTATAGTTGTTAACCAGCATAAAAAAATAGCATTGCTATTTTTTTCAAATGGTCAGCAAATATTCTGTATTTTATCAGTGAATTCTGACCATTACAGTGACTACTGATTTTGACCAATAGAATGGTCAGAATTCACTGATAAAATACAAAACATTTGCTGACCATTACAGTGACTACTGGTACTGATCATTAGAGTGACACATTGAATAGGCCTATATTTTTGCTGCATCTTTGTGAAACCAAGGCAAAATTTCCTAACATCCTCTCCTTAACTTCACTAATCATTACACAATTACTGCTGGTGACTGCACCCTAATCATTTTAATCTTAGCAATAGAAAACCTAAGGCAAAATGTATGAATGCAAACCCATCTAAATTTATCTTTGTCATGACTGATGCCTTTAATCTTTTAGACCTCTTCTGATATTTTCACTGTGATGAACACTTTGTTTTATTCCCTGTTGCACAAATTGTGGTCAGAGATTTTTTCTTAATTTCCAACTCCATTTCTTCTACACCGCTCTACTTAGCAGAGATTATTTTTAGAAAACTCAGAGGTGAAATGCCATAAAAATTTTAACAGTACAACTCAAAATATTTCTGGAACACAACCCTTGCTGATAATCTTGATTTTGTTAACCAAAAGTTACACAACATCCAAATTCTGCAACATTATTCACAAATATACAGCAATAACCAAACATCTAGCCTGTATAATCCAAGTTTAGAAACCACCAAATCATATACTCTCTCTCAAGGTAGAAGACCACTTTCTTATAGCAAATGGTGTAAAATGTTTAACTCGTTTTTGGTAAGATGTACAATATCCCAAAGGTTCTGCTCTAGAAACATTCTTACATTCCTCAAATATTCCTCTGTTTCTTAGAGTATTACCTTATCATTACTGGGCTGCTGCACAAAAAGTAAATTCTGGAGGTAATAAAAGCTCTCAAGTTACATAATACAATAGGTCTAGATGGTTCGTTCAACATCAAACCTTTAAAAAGTAATTTTATGTTTTCTCTTTCATAAAAACCAAAAACATATCAAGTCAAGAACTGATCTCCCCAAACCTCACTCAGATCCATTAAATACTAATAATTACTACCCAATTTCACTTATTAACATATATGAATATTTAATACTCAGAAAAATAATTATCAGGCTCTCTCAGATCTAGGGAGACTGGTAGTCAAATATAGGTATAATTTTTCACCCAAGAAAAACCATTTCCAACTCAATTTGTTTTGGCTATGAATTCTGTCAAAACTTCCGAGAGAGTTAATTTTTATATTCTCTTTATTGCTTTGAAGAAATGTAACTTTCTTGATACATTTATCTACTCTGTTTACTATATTCAAATCTGCCTACTACACTACTTATAAAGAGTATCTACTCAAAACCTGTACCATTAAAAATGGGGCTATGGAAGGTTAGTTTCCTTGCATTTAGTTAACTTATGTATCAAGTCCCTCCTACTTAAATCAATCCAGTTTTCAAAATTTAATGATGCTACAGTTTTATATCAATACATGTCTGTCATCACAGAGGACAGTATTATTTCCAGTCTCTGTAACATGACCTGCATATTTCAACAGATATATTCAAAATGTTCAAACTACAGTTTAAACATCCAAACAATTTTAAATAAGCAAACAACCATGACTTTTCCCTTACAAACCTGGTGCATCTGAGCTACAAATGACTGACAATTTTAAACATTTAGGAATTTAATCAAAACAACCTGAACTACAACATTATTGCTAAATGGTGGTACACAGTATAACAGGATTTTTATTAGATGGAACACTCAATCTACAATAAAATTAGAATCTTTCAGAAACCGTTTTATATAAATTGTTCCTGACAATCCATCTCAAAGTTTTAAGGTTTACAATGAACTATTAAAATGTATATAGTTCCCTAAACTTTAAGATATCTTACCACAAACTGCCAGCTCCTTAAAAGGCAGAGTGGCATTAAAGTTCCAAAGTTTTACAGGTACTTTCTTAATTTTAGATGTAAGAATTTAAACTTTTCTTTTCATCAAACAATTCTACTGTTTGATTATCTAAATGGGATAAAATATGGAATATTTACAACATGCACCTCATGCTCTGTTTTCCCTTCATTTGACTAGCTTTCAAAAATCAAGTTTGATACATTACTATTACATAATGTCCAAAGCTTAGTAAAGGAATTGGGAGTTGTCTAAAATTGGGCAGTTGTTGTGTCTTTCAGCTTTTCCCGGTTAGGGGTCGCCACAGCGTAACTCCGGTCCGCTAATGATTGGTAGTTGATTTTTACATGCCGAGTTATCAGCCCTGATGCACAACCTTCAACGAAGGTACACCCATTCACACGCGTCTCCACGCAGAAGACGCTCTAGCTGAGAATCGAACACTCTCAACAAATCAATGGCATACATAGGAAAAATGATGGACTCATTTTCCCCACATAGATTCATAGGTGTTTACTAGGCTAATGACTACAAGGGCCTTTTTAAGCATTGCCATGCATCCCAACCTCTGACAACTTCTGATACACTTGATTAGTGTTAAGGGGTTTGGGAGATGAAACATTTACAAGCAGGGGCCTGGGAGATGAAACATTTACACATTGCCTGTGTCAAGTAGAGGCACAGGTGCCAAACCAGGGATAAATTTCCTGTTGCCCATCCAATTGTCCAAGTTGCACTTGGGTTAGGGAGGAACTTTGCTTCACAAGGATGGGGAGTCTGTTCCATAGACGGGGTTGTGTCTGGGATACTTAACAGTCTCTCAAGGAGGTCTTATTTATATCACAGGCAAGGTTTTAAGTCTTTAGAATGGGTAATTCTAGTGCTGTTTGTTTTGTGGATATGCAGGAGGTCCAGAGTGGGGACTGACAATGCCCTGTATGCCAGGCATAAATCTCCCCTCAAAAGCCTGTAGAAGACAGAATACAGGGATAGGGCCTTGAGGTGGTCTGCACAGAACATTTTACTTGTACCCTGTATTCTTTTAGTAAGGAACCTCTGAGGACACTCCAATTATTGGATATGCCTGGTTAGGTACATACCAAAGGGGGCACTGTACTCAATATGATAGGTCTGATGAATACCAAATACAGTGGAACAATGACTTCTTTGGACTTTGATGACATACCTTTCTTTATAAGTTACACAACACAGAAATATTTCTTCACTACTGCAAATACAGGATGGTCAAATGCTAGATTTATTATCGGTACTGTAGACACATGGTGGTCAAATGCTAGATTACTGTATGTATCCTTAAGTCCCTGACTACTGGGTCATCTCTAAGGGGGGCATGTCAATATGATTGCTACCAGGGGTGATCACTGCCCAAAGGATACGGTTATGCACTTCTTGGCATTTAGTTTTAATCCATGCCTCTGACACCAGTGGTGTGTGTCAGCGTGGGATTCAATGACAGCTATTAATCTGCAATCATCTGCAAATTTAGTCCGCCAGAGACCACTGATTTTGACTTTGACTTCATAGATGTAAATGCAAAAAGGAGCAATCTTGTGAGTGGCCTCTTTAGAGAGCTGGACTTCCCAATTCTATCTTCCTGTGTGTGAGCCAGTTGACTAACCATCGGATGACATGAGTTTGTACCTAACCTCTTGAGTTTGTCAACAATGCCTGAGTGGGGTATTGTGACAAATGCCTTGGTCATATCAAGGTAGGCAGTGTGAACCATTTTTCCCCTCATCTATTGCTTTGGTTACCTTCTCAAAGAAGTCCACCAGGTTGAGTAGGCATGTTCTGCCCTTGACAGAACCAAACCAGGTTTACTATATATATTGATAATTGCCATGATAATTCTTTGCATGTCTTTACATGCAAGACTAGTGGGTCTGTAGTTTCCAGGGTCTGTAGATGGTCCACTTTCGTGCAGGAGGATGACTGTTGCTGTTCTCCATTCATGAGGCATGAAGCTTGTTTGGAGGCTACAGTTAAAATAGTAATTTGAGAGGCCGATAGGTCATATTTCATGCTACTTAGAAGGCATCCTGTGATACTGTCTCAGCCCACTGATGCAGTGTTCTTGGTCTTAGAGAGAGCATCAAGGACCTGTTCCCTAGTGAGAGTAGGGAAAGTTGTAATTGATGGTATTTCTGGAGATAAGGTTGAGGGGGAGAGTGGGGTAAAGTTGGAGCTGAATTTATCAACTAGGAGGTTTGCTACATCTTCTGGTTCAGTATATAGGTGGGTCTATTTACAATTAGCTCTGCACATAATTGTGTATTGCCTTTGAAGCACTATGCTTTGTGGTTATCCTTGGCCTGGGAGGGTAAACTTACCTCAAATTTAGCTTTGGTAGACTATTTATCCTGTGAGTTGTTTGTTTAGATCAATGGAAGTGCTTTTATCCTGCCGGGTGCAGCACCTCCTTAATTTTTGCCATGGCATTCTTCCTTGTTATACAGCCTATTAATTCTGAGATTCCACCAGGGTGGCTTGTTTTTTTGTGTTAGTTCTCTACTTCTTCCTGGTGGGTACAACTGCCTGATTCGACAGTTGGAGTGAGAACAGCAATCTATGTCAGGAGTATCTAGTTTGCAACTATGGGGGCAGTGCTCATCACTGCAAACTAGTTGCCCTGTGTGCAAATAGTTATTGGAGAAACTTAAATCGTGCTTTTATAAGAAAAATGTCACTCAAGGTGCCTCAGTCTGTACAGAGCACTGCCAAACACTTGAGGGGAAACTAATGCATAGACCCTGAAAATTTAAGGATGAAGTATTTAGGCAGATATTCTGAAGTTAGAAAAAAATCAAGCAGTACTTATTGAAAACAAAGAATTACCTTGTCAGGAATGATTAAAAGAGGGGAGTCGCACGAGTGGCTACTACTAATGCTGGTCTTACCATAGATTCACTCTGCTAGGATACAATGCTCCTTTGTTTCTTCTCTCACCAGAAGCAAAACATTAGCACCAATCCCAAGATAAGAAGCAGACAACTGCCTGTTTGGTGACCTACAGTCTTGTCCCAGATGATGCAAGGGTCTGCAGGCTTGTTGTAGCTTTACAATTTTTCTGTGGGCAACTTTTAACTTCAAAAATTCCAATCAGCTTCTACAATTTGTCACTACCACAAGATGCTACTTATGTCACTAATAAATATCATATGGACATCACTCTACATAATCTCTGATAACATTTTCAATGAAGTAAAATATTTAAAATTTAAGAAACAAAGCGCTGTTGGCTGCTAATCCAGTAGCCATGGCATATAAAGACATCCATTTTTAATATTCCTGCTGAAAATAACTTGAGTCTCTTCTTTTTCCCCATTACAAATGTTATTTCTTGCCTTCACAAATAATGAATCTCACACAATGTGCAATCCACATACATAGTGCACTCACACACTGGGCTGCATTTGCAAAATATTCATGGTCAACTGTTAATACAATCTGTTTGCCTAAACAGTTTAAGCTGCCAGTGTTTTCAATTCTTAGTCTGAACATTAACTGTGTTATGTTTTTGAATGGTTATTTATATACTTACTTACTGGTGTGTGTTACTTGAGAAATTTATGGCTTCCAATAATATATTTGTGTACAGATCATATAACACAAAAAAGTAGTTATGAACTTACTGTAACATTCCATCTGAGTTGTTGCTTTTCATTTGTTTTCAAAGTGTGGGACTTGGATCCGGTATGAATCCGACTTGGCCGTATACTCTAGCATCGGATCCAAATAAAAGCTCCTCCCCTACCCTCAGATCAAGTTTGTTACAGAACAGCAGCAACCCTATTACAGCATAAACACCTTTACTCCTGACCAAAAGGGGCAGTGACACACATTCAGCTTAAGCCAAGAAAGCCAACAGCTGCTTCTGTTCACTTCACTACACAGCCCAAAAATGGCAGGGGAAAGAAGGAGGGACGGTTGAAGACAAATGAAAAGCAACAACTCGGATGGAACATCATGGTAAGTACATAACTAGTTTTATCTGAAGTTGTTTTCATTTGATCTTCAACCTGTGGGACACAGTCCCTAGCTACTGTAACACCAGGAGGCCCTCACGGAAGGACATTCCAGAGCACTGCAGAGTCAAAGGATGCTCTGCTCCTGGAAAGGAGATCCAATTTGTAATGGGAAATAAAGGTATGCAATGAAGACCAGGTAGCAGCAGAACAATCATTATCAATAGGAACCCTGGAGCAAAAAGCCGCAGAAGTAGAGACTGATCTGGTGGAATGCACCCGGGCAGGGCCCGGTGGGGACAAACCTTTGGACTGATAGGCCAAAGAAATGCACTCAGAAATCCAGTGAGCAAGAGTAACTTTACAAACAGGCTTTCCCAAATGAGGCTTTGAGAATGAAACAAAAAGCTGATCTGATTTACGCAAATCTTTGGTTCTATGCAGACAGAAACGTAGCTGCCTGTATACATCAACTAAGTGTAATTTGTACTCCCCCTTGTTTTGGAAATTTAGGAAGAACACTGGCAAATTAATAACCTGGCTAATATTCAATTCAGAAGTTACTTTCGGCAAGGATGGGTTGGTCCAAAGGAACACTGTTCTCTTTATGAAAGACCAAATAAGGGGGTTTAACGCCTAAAGTTCAGAAACCCTCTTGGCCAAGATTAATAGCCACCAAAAAGACAGTCTTCCATGATAAAAGTTGCAAATCAACTGAAGCCGCTGGTTCAAATGGGGGAGAGACCAAGGCCTGTAACACAAAGGTTAAATCACAAGGAGGCATGGGGTCCTCAACTGGAGGCCAGAGAAGGAAGGTACCTTTCAAAAAAAGGACTTGGAGAGCTTTGATGAAGCTAAGGAACCCGAAATTTCACCCACGTGGAAATTAGAGATAGCTGCCAACTGCACTTTAACAGTACAAAAACTAGTCCCAATATTCATAGGTTCATAGATTAGTACTAAGCTAACTGCCCTTGCGAGCCATTTTAAGCCTAGCCAATTATCCCTTGTGAGGCTCAAACCCTGCACCTTGTGTTTGTAAGGCAAATACCTTAACCATTAGGCCACCCTCCCACCATATGGGCTAAAAAAATCCAGAATGGCAGGGACTGGCACCATAAAAGGATCCAGGTTACACTGAGAAGCAGAGATCGAGACATGCTTCCATTAGAGTGGATCTTCCTAGTAAAAGTCTTGTGGACCACAATCAGGATCTTTTTGGCAAGAGAAGACAGCCCAGGAGTCCTGGCTATCATGGAAACTGGAGCAGCCAAGCAGTGAGCTTCAGGCTGACTAAATCCAGGTGAGGAACCCCTGACGGGTGTGTGAATAGATCTGGAACTGGATCCAGAGACCAGGGATGATACACTAGATGAGACCACAGAGTGGGGAACCACACTTGATGAGGCCAGAATGGGGCAATGAGGATGACTGAGCTCCCCCAGCCATCGTGCTTTCTGGATAAACTTGCGAATCAGAGGAACAGGAGAATAAGCATACAGTACCACTGGAGGGCCAAGCATGGATTAGAGCATCTATGTGTGACTCCCCTAGAGGGGGGGAATCAGAGCAAAAAACTTGCTGCACTTCATGTTAGAAGGAGAGCGAGAGACTGCAGCAAGGATGATCGCACCTTAGGAAGAACCTGTCTGCTACTGACGGATTCAGAGACCACTTGTACGGCATCAGAACAGATCTGCTGAGACTGTCTGCTAGAATGTTGGACTTCCCTGGAATGTGTGCTGTCACCAGAAAATGGTCAGATGAGATCACCCACTCCCACAATCTCATGGCCTCACGACAGAGGGGGTATGTTCTGGTTCCCCCATTTGTTGATGTACAAGACTATGGACATACGGTCGGTCTGGATAGCAATCCTCCTGGTAGGGAGGGAGGTGTGGAGAGCTTGCAATGCCAAAAGCACCGCCCTCATCACCAGGACATTGATATACAGTCTGGTCTCCAGGGAAGACCATGTGCCATGGACCATCCTTCACAAGCAATGCCCCCAACCGGAGCAGGGAGGTGTCCATGGTCACCATGATGGTGAGGGAAGGAACAACAAAAGGGTGACCCAGAAGGAGGTCTTGGGACTGAAGACACCATAGAAGAGAGTCCCAGCAAACTTGAGAAGACCGAATAGAATGCGACATGGAGAGACAGAAAAGGGACCACTGCACCACTACAGTCCACTGGAGAACCCTCATGTGGAGGCGTGCGGTTGGGAGAAGGGTGATTGTCACTGCCACGGACCCCAATGCCCAAAGAACCAAACTGGATGTGGGAAGCTGGGTCTGTAGAATACAAAGCATGTGATGAAGAAGTGAAAATCTGTTTGAGGGCAGAAACACCCTGCCCTGTGTAGTATTCAACAATGCCCCAATGAAGTCCAATATCTGAACAGGTGCAAGATGCGACTTGGCAAGATTTATCGTGATGTCTAGGGACAAAGCTAGATGCAGAAGGCAATCTCTGGCCTGAATCAGTCGATGCCTGGAGGGAGCAGAAAGGAGACAATTGTCCAGGTAAGGGAAGCCCTGAAACCCATCCAGTCGCAGTTGAGATGCCACTACTGCCATCACTTTGGTAAATACACGGGGTGCAGTGGTGAGTCTAAAGGGGAGCACTCTGAACTGAAAATGACTGGCTGGAAGCGAAGGAACCATCGGGAGCATCTGTTCACCTTGATGTGATAGGACACATCTTGAAGGTCCACCGAGCACATCCAGTCATTCATCTGTAAGAAGGGCAGAATGGACTGGAGGGTGACCATATGAAACTTTGTCATGGCAATGGACAAGTTCAGGTTAGAAAGATCCAGAATGGGTCTCAAGTCCCCTGTTTTCTATGGTGCCAAAAAAAAACCTGGAAAAAATGCCTGATCTGGACTGGTCTGGGGGGGGGGGGCTGGGCTGGATGGATGGATTTTTTGAGCAGCTTGGCCATTTCTAGTCTAGCCAACTACTGTTATAGGTTCATAGGTTGGTACTAGGTTATCAGCCCTAGGGCCTCTACAAGCCTAGCCAAAATAATTCCCTGGCTATTTCTTCCCACAGTATTCACTTCCCTGGACCCCTGTCTAGCAGGGTGACTGACATGATCCCCAGGGTGAATTTCCCATCTCCCATCCAATCATCAAGGTTCCTTTTGAAGAGGGACAAAGAGGCGCTCTGCTTGACATGTATGGGCAGTCTATTCCAGAGTCTGGGGAGTCTCTGGGTCAGGAACCTATCCCTTCCAGCATGTTTTTTTTCATTGTGATGACAAGGTTTAGGTCCCTGGAACGTGTCTCTCTGAAGGACTGGGATTTCTTTAAGTGTAGCATGTCCAACAGCTCTGGGTTTGACATGGCCTTGTATGTTAAGCAGAGATCGCCTCTGAGTAGACGATATGTGACAGAGTATAGGTGGAGTTTTTTTAGACTGTCAGCATACGGCATCTGCTTTAGGCCTGTGATTCCTTTAGTGAGGTATTTCTGCGGCCTTTCCAGTTGTTGCAGATGTATTGAGAGGTACATGCCAAACAGGGCATTGTATTTTATAATGGGTCTAATGAGGGAGGACTACAGTGGGACAATGACCTCCTTTTTTCTGGATGAAAAGCTCTTAGTTATGAGGTGTGCCACATAGAAGTCTCTTATCACACTTTCAGTGTTTAGTGTACTGCCACCTATGTGGTAATTCATGGCTACATGTTTTTTCCTAAAGGGGATAACTATATATTTCTTGGCATTGAGCTTCAGACCATGGCTCTGGCACCAAGCATCTGTTTCTGTAAGGCCCTTTTGTAGAATATCCACATAATTTGGGGATTCAATAATGGCTCCCAGTTGTTTCTGTAAGGCCCTTTTGTAGAATATCCACATAATCTGGGGATTCAATAATGGCTCCCAGTTTGCAGTCATCTGTGAACTTTGTTAAACCAAAGTCCTTTAGTGTTGGTCTGTACTTCAGAGAAGCAGATGCCAAACAACAGCGATCCCAGGACTGAACCCTATGGTACTCCACTTGTCTGGAGCTGGATTTGGAGTCGGCTACTTTTACTGATCAATAGTCTCCTTTTGTTGTCTATTTTCTTTTCTTAAAGCTTTCATAAGATTCATCACTTCCACTATCATTTGAGGTTCTTGCTCTTTCCACTTCCCTGTTATTTTGTTTTTACTAACAGAAATATTGACTGGACGGTGTGGTGGTAGCTTTATCACCTCACAGCAAGAGGTTCTCCGGTTCGATTCTCGGCTGGGGTGCCTTCTGTGTGGAGTCTGCATGTCCTTCCTGTGATGGTGTGGGCTTCCTCAGAGTGCTCCGGTTTCCTGCCATGTTACAAAGACATGTGTCTGCAGCATTTTTCTCTGGGCCTCCACTGAAAACTGGTTTAATTCCAAGTCAGACTTCCCCAGTTAACAAATGCTAAATAAATTAACCAAACCATATTTATTTCACTACCCCCACATTATTCCAGGTGCCCAGAAAACATTTCCTTCATGAGGTGATGCTTTTCCCACTATTAAATGAACTGTCATAGTTTCATAGGTGTGTACTAGTCTAATGGCCCTGGAGCCTTTACAAGCCTAGCCCATTGAAGTGCCCTGGTATCATGGCACCTGATGTTAGTTCCCAGTGTCTCTATCAAGTAGAGCCACTGGAGTAATCCCCGGGGTGAACTTTCTATTTCCCATCCACTCATTAAGATTTCTCTTGAAGAGGGGCAGTGAGGTGCTACGCTTGACATGTACGGGAAGTCTATTCTAGAGCATGGACAGTCTCTGGGTTATGAACTTGTCCCTCCAGCATATTCTGTTGATTGTGGTAATGAGGCTGAGGCATCTGGAGCGTGTGTTACGGAGGGATTTGGATTTACTTAGATGTAGCATTTCTAACAGAGCTGGGTCAGACATGGCTTTGTAAGCAGAGATGGTCTCTTAGTAAATGATAGGAGACCGAGAATAGCTGGAGTTAGAGTCTGTCCATGTAGGACGTGTTTAAGGCCTAGGATGCTCTTCGTGAGGTACTTCTGTGGCCTTTCCAGCTGTTGCATTTGTCTAGTGAGGTACATGCCACATGAGGCAATATACTCGAAGACTAAATCTTCTAGCTATCATGGCCTTTTTAGGTAGACAGCTCACCCTCTCAATACTTATTGGCCAATTCCTTGCCTATACTCCTTCCCACCTTGATCTTGAGCCCCATACTATTCCCTTTTTGAAACCGATCAAAACCTTTGCCATCTTATTTGTGGGGCCTGTTCTGATAGATGCCACTCAAAGGTAGGCCACTCTCCTTCCTTTGGATTCCATAGGCTTCAGTCCTTTTCAGTTGATTTACCAAACCTCGACACTGTAAACCTGTTTTCGGCTATATGGAATCTCATTTCTGTACATTATTCCTTCCTGATCTAGGAGCTGTTTCCAGTATTGTGGTTTGTTGCCAGTGCCAGCCCATAAGTTTTTGTCTTCCATTTCAGCAGGATACTACAAGACCATCTTTTCCACATCCCCTTTGCTCTCCATGGGCAGTTATTTTCTGCATCTCATTGTCAACCTTTAATAATGTCGGTGATTTAAAGCTTTTTCCCTCCTTGCCTCAAACCCATTCTGATTGCTCATTTTGATCAGATGCTCCCTCCTTTACTGCATAAGCATCAAAATGGAAGATGCTACTATCCTTAATTTTTGTAATTACAGAACCAGGGCACCAACCATTCATGAACAGGGAACTCCATTCCTTCAAATACCTTGCAATAGCATCTAATTCTATCCCATTCTTCCCACCCTTCCTTGCCATATAAAGCCTTTATTCCACTTCTAAATTTTAATTTAATTTTATTTGATGTTTGTTGACAGGGAACATCCGACTGGGAGAAAGCCCTTTGTCAGCGGAGGCCAGTGGAGAAAAGCTCCAGAATAAAAATATAAAAAATACATATTACAGTAAAAGTATAATACAATAAGATTAGCAGTACATAAAATGATAAAAAGAGACTAAAGGAAATTATATATAACAAAAATGCATGAGGGTATAACAGATAAACAGAGTGGAAGATAGTGAAATGCAGTATATTGACTGGAAACTAACTGAAATCAACATGAGAAATATATTAAGGAAGGACAGAAGAATGAAAAGAACAGAGTAGGAACTAGATTCAGGTAGGGTGGCTACAGTGACATTTCCAAGAGTGATTCAGGTATTCTTTGAGATCTCTCTTGAATTTATAAACTTGAGGTATGCTTCTCAGAGTCATGGGAAGCTTGTTCCATTGAATAGCTTGCAACTATAAAAGTTCTGTCCGAAAGATTTTTTAGGCTTATGAATCTGTAACAAATACTGAACTGAGCTCCTTAGAGATTGAGGAGGGGTATAAAATGAGACTAGTGAGGACAAGCTAGAGCAGGAAGGTTTATTGGATAGGGTGAATGATGAGCATTTGGGTGACTAAGTTGGTTAGGGAACTCTAGCCAACTGAGTGATCTAAGGACATGACAGTGGTGTGATTTGGACAGTAGATTAGCAGCAAATCTAGCTACTTTGTTATAGGTAGCTTCAAGTTTAGTCTGAAGACTGAAGATTTGTAAAACTTTGTGAGCTGTAGAAAAGGTTAGAAATAAGATAAGCATCTGCTAGTGAGATTCTGGTGTTAGGGGGTGAGGCTGGGAGGAATAGGATTGCAGACACTTTTTCTATTTATATTGATAAGCACTTGAGGCCATTGGTAGACAAGAACATTTGTATATTGAGAGACTAAGCAGTTTCTACAAGATCTTTATGTATTTTTGGATACCCAGCCTATACATCAAGCACATGTTTGTTAATTTAGATGTACAGTCATTATTTACTAACATTCCTTACCATTATGGACTGGAAGCATTGAAGAACTATTTACTACATTTTAGTAAATGTGACAAGATGTTTATTGATTTATGTTCACTTATGGAGATTATTTCATAGAATAATGTCTTTTTATTTGATGGTTATTACTTGCAAAATGATAGCGTGGCTATGGGCACATCTAGTGCCAATAGCTACACCAACATTGTTATGACTTAGTGGGAGGATAAGGCTATTAAGTATGATAGGTTTAAGTTAAATTTCTTATTTTGTTGACATTTTGTCAAGAATTATTTTTAATATGGAATGGGAGTGAAGATGAGGTACATGGGTTCTTATATGTGAATAATTGCCTTCTTTTTTGAGGTTTACTATTTATAAATCTTATAACATGATAAACTTTCTTGATATAATCACTAGAGAGAGGAATGGGAATGTCAGTACAGGTGTTTATAGGAAATCATGTTCTAGGAATACATACCTACACAGACAGAGCATGCATAGGGGCCATGTTTTTTGGAATGTGGTAACAAGCCAGGGCATGAGGGTATCCCGACTCCATGCAGATAAAGAGTTTGACCAAGAATTGTTGAAATTAGGTAATATGTTTAGAGATAGGTGTTATAAAGATAGTGGTATGTCAGAGTTAAACAAGGTCAGGAACATGAGAGAGGGTCCATCAAAACCATACTTCTCTAAGAGATAATATATTAGTACTTACAGAACAAACCAAAAATATTGCTCTGAGGATGCCACTTCACTTTAGCAGTAACTGCAAGGAATAACAGAAATTAAGAGGTAGTGGGACGTGTTAGTGGTTGAACCCATGGTTAGGAGTCTGGTGGGTGATACTCCGAAGTTCATATTCAAGAATAAAAAGAATATAAGGAGAATGTTATGTTATCCTAGGAAGATATGTAATGATACAAATAGAGTAAATTACTGCCCAGGCACAAAACCATGCAATTACTGCTCCTTCACAAGTCCATCCACCGAGTTCTTACATGCTGATACAGGATATTTATTCAAGTTCCAAGCTTTAGCTGATTGTAGCACCAAGCATGTGGTTTACCTAACAGTATATGCCAGGAATACTGAGCATTTTACCTAGGTAAAACAGATAGGGAACTCAGAGCACAAATTAGAAAGCATTTATACCACATACGCATCTCTTCTACAAATAATGCACTGGCGAAACATGTTAGTGAAAGAGATAGTAGCCATACATTTAAATTTATGGCAGCAGAAGTACTATCAGACAGTGAACGGATGGGTGATATTAAAATGCATGCAGAATCTGTTGAAGCCAGATGGATTATAAGTATGTGTGCTGACAGAGGGGAGTGGGTTAAATAACAGGGTTTCACTTAAACCATTCTTGAAGTTGAGAGCTACATTGATTAGTTAATTGATCAATTGTTGCCTTTGTGTGTTGATTGGTTGCTTGATGTTTAAAAATGCTGTTTCATTTCTGTTATTGTCTGAAGACGCAATGAGACACATTGTGAAAGCGGTAAACCTTTGGATTTGTTAAAACTCTGACTGCCTGCTGTTTGTGAAGACTAGACCGTGCCTTGGTATTCCTTTTTCCTTTGTGTGTATATTGTTGGATACCTTAACTATTATGCCAACCTTCAACCATCACCCTCTTCGCCCTAATTTTTGACTGCTTCTCCTGTGATGAGAGTTTCAGTACAAAAATCATTACATTAACCTCTGTTTTATTTTTTTTATTGCCGCTTGTGGCTTGTCAGGCCATTTTCCACTATTAAATCATTTGCTGTGCCTGTCATTCAGAAATGTTAGTCACTCCCCTTGGAGCCCCTTTTTCCTTCTCTGTGTTAGCCCCTTCACTCCAGAGAGACTACCCTGTCTGCCTTGTTATTCATTATTTCCATTCAAGATGCATCTAACCTGAGATGTTGGTCTACCTTGTTTATCAAGCCATGGATGAAGTGCTCTCAGAGCTTATAAAACTTTGAATAGAGTAGCACAACATACATCAGTCAATGTTAAGAAAAAACTAACAAACTTATCATAACCTGTGTACATATTACCAGTGTCCTTCCAAGGTGTAGGTATACATTGCTCAAATTACAACCTATTTCTAGCTTCATGCAGACTCCTTTAGTTTTCATTAAGAAGTGCATTCCTGGTACCCCCACACCCCCATATAGTCCGGACTACTTGCTTACCCCATTAGTAATCCCAGTTACCTCCCTAGGACATTTCCTATATGGCTGTGCATCACTAACCCGTTAGAGGCTTAGTATATGCCACTCAGCAAAAGAACAAAGATAAAATAAACAAATGTTGACATTAACTCGAATATAACAAAATCAGTCCAGTTACATCTGATCAGCTTTTCCTTGCCCAGCAATTAAATCTCCCTCAGCCTGATATACCACTCAGTTCTCAGCTGTTGTGTCAGTTCTGTTCCTTCCTTTAGTACCTAGCAGAGTTTGAATATGGGATAATAAATAAATAAAAGCATCCAGATCTCATACTGCCCACCCCTCTCTCTGGTTGGCTGACAAATCCATAGTACTCAGAACTCTATTAGGTTGATGGTTCAGGCACTCACTGATGCCCTACACTATCTAACCAGTTTAGGGCTTCTTATGGGTCCTGGATTGTCTTCATACCTCTCACAAAAAAGATCTTGCACATCATGGGGTAAAGCAGTTTAAATTGTATTCCCTTGTGTTGGGCCATTTTTAATGCTGGCAGGAAAGCCAGTCTTCTCTTTCATGTCTCCAACAAATAATCTCATGGTCTATGAAAACCCTTGCCACATCAAACATCTATTTGCACCTGGCTTCCACAGCATTGGCAGTAACTGTTAAAACTTAAGTATGAATGTCTCATATCTATCACTAACATGCTGGGGGGGGGGGTGCTAATTGCTGCCAGGTACCTTTGCTGCTCAAAGGGCTCTCGACTAATTTTCTTTTGTAGCAGCTCCTTCCACTCCACTAGATGATGTACATCTAATTCTTTGCAGCTTTTGCCTTCCTTGCCATCCACTATTACAGAATCTTATATTTTTTTGCTCTATCCTGCTTGTCAGTTAAGATCTCCTTGAGCATGTCTAATCAACCTTTGGCTGCCTCACCTCTTCAGAGTTGCACTGTCTTGTGCAGTATAACCTATACCACATCAGCATGGGTAGTTATAATAGATTCCACTTCCCTTACCCTATGTTATGTTAAGTCTCTGCCATGAATTTATCTAATATTGCTTTCATTTTTTAAGCTCCCCAAATGCTTCTTTCATAATTATTGGCTCACAGCATTAGTTGTTTTTGCATTCTTTCTGCCATCTCCAATCCCTCATGGTTACTAGCCTGGCTCCGAGGCACCTGTCCATGCTGGGTCTACAAGCTACCTTCCTTGCTCCCCTTGCCAGTAATCTGGTATGCCAGGGTCAGTAGTGGAACCAGAACCCCAAGGGCACAGCACGTCTAAGAATCCATCCGGGAGGAAGATAATTTTTGCTTTGTAATCTGCATGTTTCTCCCTTCCTCATGGTTCCACTTGTATGCCTGGCAGGCAAGACTGTAATGCAGATGTGGTATATGACACCATTTCTGCAGCAACTCTGCCATGCTTCCACCCTATTCCCTTCTTAAGGCATGCCTACCACGTGCCATCCACAGACCCAGACTTCACCAGGGATTGTCACCGTAAATGGGCACGGGACTGCCCAACCACACCAGTGTGGATACACTGATCCCTCCCTGCTACTCAGTTACCTGAGCCACTAACTGAACCCTAGGCCGCAGTCAGGGCTTCATCCCTCTACATCACCGGAGCAACTGGGAGAATTTCTTCTTGGATGACCTCTGCTTACTTCTTCCTGAGGACAATTAGCACAGCACTCCAAATACTTATGCATTTTTGTCCCTTGTCTAGCAGGTCTTGTTATGACCAGCAATCTGTGAAGAGGATGCTAACTATATTGCAAAGGAAGCTGGTACTCCCAGTGGTGCTATACCAGAAGTCATCTGATACCTTTCTTCAAGCAAAGATTTCTAGATCTGCCTTTGGTACTTTGCTTTTCAGAGCATTCTTTCTACAACATTGATATTTGTTAATTTAATGATATAAAGAAAGCTGATTATCTTTCAGACTTTCTTCTAATGTGCTCTGCTTCCAAGTGCTTGTGTTAACATTATTTTGCCACTGTCCATCTACATGTAATTTATAGTTTCAAATTACTACTACATACATACAAGGTAAACTGATATAGTAATCCTTACTGGAAACATTTAAGTTACAATTTAGTATAACACCCACCTCCATGAATTGTTTTACTACTACACAATGGGTCCCCCTCTTCCAGAAGCATCTTTTAAAAACTTTCGTCTTCTACACATAAACTTAATTAATACATTTTTTTTTTTATAAATTTAAGAATGTTTGATGACTGGAAAAGCATTTGAAAAATCCTTTATCAAAATGACAGTCCACAACTTCTAAACTGATTGCATCTGGTGCTTCATTTATAGATTAAATTACCTGCAACCCTTGCTTACTACATCTATAACTTGTGTCTGTCTGCCTGTAGCCACTGATATCTACTATTTTTTCCTATCTAAGAAAGTGTTTTCTCCAAACACTTTCTTAACCTGCAGTAGATGGTTTATTACCTGGTTTTGTTTCATACAGTTATTTCCTTCTTATGTTGGGCAAATGCAAGTACCTCTGTGTATATCTGTCATTATTCTTTTAATTGAGGACAGACTGCCATTCCTGTGCTGGGGAGTACCTATTTGTGTACTGGAGAATAAAAATGTGATTAACAGTCTTTTTCTGCAACTTCTTGAACACTGTAAAGCAGGGGCAAAGAATATCTGTGTTGAAGGCTTTACTCAGCTGCAGCTGTCTGACTGCCTTACACAAGAGATTAATCCTTGGACGTATACTGTCCTGTTACCAAACTTGAGGCAGCCAAGCTAGTACATGTATCTATTACAGCAAAACTGCAACAGAGTGCTTGCTAACCTTAAAAGTGATCTGGGATAACTTTGAAAGCCTTATTTCAAAACAGAGTAATACATTTCCTCTTACATGTCTTCTAAGTTTGATAATATCCCCTTGGTACTGGAACATATGAACTGGCAATCAACAGAGCTAACAGCAAATGCAGTAAGCATACATACACCTTTTTTGACAACTATGTCAAGACTGTCATGCAGTGTGTTGTTGCCTGATGCAAACTGATAACCCCATGGTCACAAAGTTCTTACACAAAGTACTTTAATTTCTTTATCTGTAAAACCAGTCCAGTTGTCATAGGTGCTTGCAGCTGGGAATCAATTTCTGAAGAGGTGCTCTCAAAGACCTCCTTGAACTACTGGATTCATGGCCAGTGGTTTGTGTTCCTTGATACTCAGGAGATAAAATACTGAGTTGTTACAGTACTAATGCTCCTTCACTTCTCTACTTCAGGGAGAAGCTCAAGTCAATTCTTCGCTGTTAGTGTCAACACTGCAGGTGAACACATTTGAAAGTAAACAAGAAACGTCAACTCTCCATCATCTGATTCAGAGGACTGCTCAAGAAAGGATTCTCTCTCTCCTGACAGTGCCACACCACATGTGGATTGTTCGCCTAGCAAAGAAGCCAGGCCATGAACTCTATGGTACATTGACATATTCTTTGGTAAAGTGCTTATCATCAAAATCTGCATGGGCTGAAACAGGTGCTGGGAGGGGGACCCCTAAAATGGGAGTCAGGCTTACTAACAGTGATATGTAAAGCACAACAGCCCCACTATTTTCTCTAATATGACAAGAGTTGTTTCTTGCACAGGGCCAAGAAGCTCTTCAACAAAAACTGAATGTATATCCACATTGAGACTGTTCTTTAGAATCATGTAGTAAAAACTGACCAACTACAGGTGTCTAGGAAACAGCATCTAGTTGTGATGCAGCAAATCATTCTAATGAAGTCTTGAAAGTGAGAAATGCCTGTATCTCACTCTCAGTATTCAAAGGAGTAGCAGCAGTTGAGGATACCGCATTTGTTAAATGTCAGAGCGAGGAGCTGGCCAATCTGCTCTTCTCCAGGGTCAACTCTCTCAAGTCATAAAGGTTTCACTCTACCTACAGGCACTTCAGCTGCAAATTTATTGTCCACTTTCTGTTGTTAATCTGCCCACATTCCCCAAAGATGAGACTTACACAGAAAGACTGGTAAGATGGCTCTTGGCCTATGGCCACAAGTTTTTAAGCTCTAGGAATGTCTATTTTTGAAAGTTTCTCACTGTGAAGTCTGTTAGAAATAGGTAAATGTGTGTTGACCTAAAGCCAAAAGCCTTTATGCTCTAGGAATGCCTTACTTTACACATGATATTCAATGTAAAGTCCTTCTCAGTGAAGCACAAAATTTCCACTTAGATCAGTTATGATTTTTTATAATGCAGAACAAACACCAATGATAAAATCTCGTCTTACACATGTAAAACTGTTGATCACCTTTCCAAAGGGAATTACTGGCCTCAAAAACATCTCTAAAACCATAGTCAAAAAAGTATTTATTATTATGAGCAATAGTTGTAAGTGTGACTGGGAAGAAAGAGTTTAACTAGGAACATATGTTCTGGGACTGTAATGAGCTGGCAGACTTTAAAAGTTCCCTACAGAGTACTCTATCAGAAATATTGGGTAAGCAAACTGATGTAACTAAGGAAATTTATTATTTTCAGCAGGGATACAGGATCTGAACTGCCTAGACATAGTAAAACCTTATGTTTACTCTGGTAGTGGCCAAAAACACAATTACTAGAAAATGGGAATCAGTCTAAACCAACTGTATTTGAAGTACTGAATATTGTAATGCAGATAAAAAATGGATGTGGGATCCTTTAAAAAGGGAAGGAGGAAATTAGATAGAAATAAATGGAAATTGTGGGAGCAATATAAGCAGAATACTGTTCAGGAGAAGGACTGAAGTACAAGGGAAGGCAAGAATTGAGCCATTTATGTAATGATGCTGGACTGACAGTTATAAAAAAAGAACATATGTGATGTATAGTATATGTAACTAGAAAGTTAATATGTTTTTTCATACATATTAATGTAGGTTTACCTATATCTTAAGTGACAGTGTAGTAAAGGTGTTACAAAAATATTACAAACAATAAGATCATACAACTCAAACAGTGGTAGAAAAAAAATCCCTGTGAGTATGAATCATACTGCTGGATGTTACTAATACACAAGTGTGAAGCAAAAAAAAAAAAAAAACTGGAAATGCAGAAGTGCCTCTTCCTTTTATACCACAATTGACACACACTGCATAACCTTTAGCAGCTGGGGACTTCCAAAGCTCTCTAAGACTACCCAGATGGCTACCTATGGAATAAGGCCATGCATGATAACGCATGGTTGTTGCTGTGAAGAAAACCAACAACTGTAATATCTGTCATGGGTAGCTAGATACTTTAAAGGGGCTTATCTGCCATTACACATCAGCACACAATATCAGTTATGGTAACTAATGGACGCTCCTTTTCCCCTATAACTAATATACCCAAATGTATTTTTTCACTCTCATTCTCACATCATGGGGTGCACATGCCTCCAACAAAATAAATCATTTTGTTATGTAAAAGGCCCTGAGAACACATCCAGCCTCCCATGGCCATAGGTTTGAAATGGGAAGCAAAAACAAACATAGCATACAAAATTACAATACATACTTACCAGACATGCAACAAAACCTATCTATAGCCACAGAATGGAAAGGCTACCTAGCCGCAGAATGACCACATAAACAAGCAAGAGAGCATGATAAGCTTACACTGCAAACAAATTTCCTTGTACATCAACTGATATGGAGAATACATAACACTATATAGCTGACTTTGAAAGCAACTTGCAGTAGATAACTGTTGGGAAGTACCTTAAGGACTAAAAATATTAACCTACTAGGAAGGAGAAAAGTACAGTTGTGTGCAATTACCATAAATGTATATGTTTGAGTGTACTCACTGCTGCAGTCCTAACAAATGGGTTATCTGGGCTCCCGGTAGCCCTCAGTCGGCGAAAATACCAAAGGTAAGTAAAAATGACGTTGGTTGCAGTCGGTTGTAAAGGACGTCAGGGCGCCCGATACAAAAGGAGGCAGCAGACGTCACTTCCTCAATCTTTCTTGCCATAACAATCAGAAGCACCCAGAAAATAAGGCTTAAACCAAAAACCAATTTGACAAATAAATTAAACCTGTACCTCAGGAAAAGGGAATCGGAGAGGACCACAAAAAGAGGGAAGGAGGGAGGGAAACCAGGACTGCAACAGTGAATACACTTGAATTTCTACATTTATGGTAAATGTACACAACTGTACTATGTTCATCGTGTTTCACTGTTGCAGTCCTAATAAATGGGTCGATTACCAAAGCCCAGAGGAAAAAAGGGGGAAGGAACCAACAGCATCAAAGGTTGGAGATAATGCCCTGCAAAACTGCAGTGGCAAACCCTGCCCTGGCTCTGGAAAACAGAGGCAAATTATAATGCTTTGTGAAAGTATGAACAGAACACCATGTGGCAGCTTCCAAAATGTATTTAGCAGGGTAACCCCTTAGAAAGGCTGTAGAAGTGGAAGCTGCTCTAGTAGAGTGGGTCTTAACCCCTTGAGGCGGAGCTTTGCCATGAAAGGAATAACAAAAGGTAATGCAATGTGCAATCCATTTAGAAATGGTTTACTTAGAAACAGCCTTGCCCTGGGCTCCAGGGGCAAAACTGACCAATAACTGTGCTGATTTCCGAAGGTCCTTAGTCCTGTCCAGGTAAAACCTGAGCTGTCTGTGCACATCAAGAGAATGCAGGAGGATCCTTTCACCTCTATTGTGAGAATTTGGAAAGAAGGTAGGAAGATGCATGGACTATGAGTCAGGCTGGAAACCACCTTAGGCATACAGGAGGGATTAGTCCTTCGAGAGACTATCTGTATGGAAAATAAGAAAAGGCTCCATGGCCATCAAAGCTTTCAGCTCTGAAACCCTCCTTGCTGAAGTTATAGCTAAGGGGAAGGCGGTCTTCCAAGAGAAACTTTTGAGCCAGCTGCCTCTACAGATTTAAAGGAGGAAGAGTGAGTTTCTCCAGAACAAAATTAAGATCCCAGGGTGAAGTAGGTGCTCTTCTGGGAGGTTTTAAATTTCAAGCACCTCTGAGAAACATTTTCATCAGGGGATGAGAGAAAATGGGCAGGGAACAATGAGCAGAGATGGATTTTGACACAGGAAAAAGAAAGACAACCCTGAAGCAAATCAGCCAGGTATTCCAGGATCAGAGGAAGGATAAGGTTGAGAAGCAGATTCCCCTCTAGCCTGCATCCAGTGAGAGAACCTTTCCCATTTGCCAGCATAGGATTTCCTAGTGTTAGACCTCCTCAGCACGTCAACCACCTGATGGGAAAGGGAGGAAGAAAGGGAAAGAGTCATACAATGAGCCATGCTGCCAAACAGAGAGACTGAAGAGGATTGTAGAATGTTTTACCTTTCCTGAACCAAAAGATCTGGCGTCAGAGGAAGGGCAGCACAGAGAATTGGTAATGTTACTCGCCCACTCTGAAACTAAGGTACTGCCTGCAACTGTCCCCCGATAGGAATGATAAGCCTGTTTGAGATCCAAGGTTACCAGCCAGGAATCCTTTTCTAGCAGTGGTAGCAACTGATGAAGAGTGAGCATTTTGAACTTTGCAATTACTAGAAAAGAGTTCAGAAAGGAAAGATCCAGGATAGGACGCTAGGTACCTTCTTTTTTTGGAACTAGGAAAAGCCTAGAATAAAAGCCCTGGCCTACCTGCTGAGCAGGAACTGATTCTATTGCTCCCATACAAGACAGAGGCAAAATTTGTTTTTCTACTTCTGCCCTTTGGTTTGGAGGAACGTCCGGGAATCCCTTGGGAGCTGGAAAGGTTTGGAAAGAAAGTCTGTACCCTAGGGACACCGTTCTGAGCACCCATTTGTCATCTGTGATAGTGACCCAGACATCTGCAAAAAGGGCTAGCCTTCCTTCTAAAGGACTCTCCCGGCAAGCAAGAACAGGCAGAAGTTGTAAAAAGTCATTGAGAGTGTTTTGATTGAGAAGCAGGCTTGGAGCTTCCCCCTTTAGAAGTGGAAGCTTGCCAGTGTCTAGACCTTTGAGGGGTAGCCCCCTGCCCCTAGAAGATTTGTAACCTCTAGTCCTGGAACGGTTCTGTCTGCTATCAGGAAAGGTCCAACTCTTTGAAGGGTAATTCCTGCTAAAGCGAGGGGGTTGAACTTGCAGAAAATCCTTAACAGTTTGCATGGACTTGGCCTTATCCTCCATCTTCTTTAGTACCTCCTCTGCTTTGCTGCCAAAAAGACTGTCTTTATGCAAAGGTACATCCAAAAGCTTAGCCTGACAAGTTCTGGAAGAGGCTGTTCTCTGAGCCAAGCGTGCCTTCTAATAGATCCCGCAGCCCTGCTGGAGGCCTCAAGGATGTCAAAACCACAATGCAGAAAATGTTTATTGACAAGACTGGCAGAATGCAGTAAATCCTGCATGTCTTTACTCTCTGCCAAAAGAGGTACACTTGCTATCCTAGACTTAATAGCCTCCATGGAGTGCTGCTGGTACTTCCGCATATGAAATAGACAATTGGTAGCCCTAATAGCTAGGGTGGCAGAGGTATAAACCTTTTGCCCCACCTAACTAGGTTCCTAGACTCCCTGTCAGAGGGAACAGGATTCCAGGTAACAGTGGCCTTACCTCCTTTAGGGCCCTGAGAAATAACCTCTGGATCCGCCAATGGATTCCCGAAAAGAAACAGTTGAGAATCAGGGACTCTGTAGTACCTGTCAGGTTTCCTGGGAGCAGGAGGAAAGTAGAGTTGTGTACACTTACCATAAATGTAGATGTTCGAGTGTATTCACTGTTGCAGTCATTACATTTGGGTAATCTGCTGGCAGGTTGCCTTCAGTCGGCCTAATTAACAAAGTCTTGGGTCCTGCATCGGTTGCTGTCCCTTCTCTTCCATGATGTCAGGTCGTCAACGGTATAAAACATGCAGTCGTGCCATTTTCATCAGTTTTTCTTACCCCAGATGTCAGCTGCCCCCCAAACGGGGAGCAAAATATAAATATATATGAATATATATGCATATAATTCAGAACACAACAAATATACCTCCAAATAAAGGCAAATACACCAAAAAGGCTTTTGAGCATAGTAAAAAGAAAGAAGAGGTATAGTAAAGGAAAAAACAGGGGGCTGGCGGGTGGGTAACCTGGACTGCAAGTAAATACACTCGAACATCTACATTTATGGTAAGTGTACACAACTGTACTATGTTCTTTGTGTTTCACTGTTGCAGTCATTACATTGGGTAAAATCCCAAAGCTATGGTTGGAAGGATGGAATTGTACAGCATTAGGAGCAGCTATAAGGCCCTGCAGGACAGCATTTATGGTAAGTGTACACAACTGTACTATGTTCTTCGTGTTTCACTGTTGCAGTCATTACATTGGGTAAAATCCCAAAGCTATGGTTGGAAGGATGGAATTGTACAGCATTAGGAGCAGCTATAAGGCCCTGCAGGACAGCAGTGGCAAAACCTGCTCTGGATTTAGAGAAGAGAGGTAAATGGTAATGTTTGGTGAACGTATGAACTGAGCTCCAGGTAGCAGCTTCTAGAATGTCTCTGGTAGGAACCCATCTGAGAAAGGCTGCAGAAGTAGATGCAGCCCTAGTGGAATGGGATCTGATCCCCTTGGGAACAGGTTTACCATGTTGCATGTAGCAGAAATGAATGCAATGGCTTATCCATTTTGAAATAGCCTTTCCGTCTGCTCCTGCAGCAAATGCCACCAGCAATTGCTCAGATTTTCTTAGAGATTTTGTCCTGTTTAAGTAGAATCTTAGTTGTCTGTATACATCCAATGAATGTGGAATCCGCTCACCCTTGTTCTGTGGATTTGGGAAAAAAGTTGCCAGATGAAAGGTCCGATTAAGAGCCACTTTAGGCATAAAGGATGGATTTGTCCTGAGTGCCACCCTGAGTAAAAGATAATAAAAGGCTCCACTGCCATGAGAGCCTGTAGTTCTGAAATCCTTCTAGCTGAAGTGACTGCTAAAAGAAAATCTGTCTTCCAAGAGAGAAATTTTATGTCTGTAGTAGCAGCTGGCTCAAAAGGAGGTAGGGTGAGCTTTTTCAACACAAAATTGAGGTCCCATGCAGGAGCTGGTGCTCGCCTGGGAGGTCTTAAATTTTTGGCACCTCTGAGATACTGCTTTAGCAGGGGATGAGAAAAGAGGGGAGGGCTCTGTGTTGTAATGAGCTGAAATGGCAGAGGTGTGAATTTTTATGGGAGAGAAAGATAGGCCCTTGTGAAGCATCTCAGTTAAGTATTGCAGAATCTGAGGAATATTGGGCATTGCTGTGCTTATTCCTTGTGCCTGGTTCCAGGCACAGAATCTTTTCCATTTATCAGCATACGATTTTCTAGTACTAGGCCTTCTAGCCTCCAAAATGACATCCATAACAGGTTTGCTGAGAGATGTAACTGATGCAATTAGTCGATTAGCCATGCTGCAAGATTCAGAGTTTGGAGCTGTGTGCAGAAATTGATAGTTCTGCTGAGACAGTAGATAAGGAGTCTGAGGCAGGTACCACGGAGGAAGGTGTGACATATTGTGCAGGAGTGGGTACCAGTGCTGGTGAGACCAGTCTGGAGCAATCAGAATCATTTTTGGTTTTTCCTGTCTTAGTAAGACCTTGGAGAGCAGAGGCAGAGGGGGAAAGGCAGACTGATAGGTTTTTCCAGATGAAGGATAGAGCATCCACTTTCCAAGCTTTTTTGTGATGAATTCTTGTGCAGAAGTTGTCCAACTGATAGTTTTGGGGTGTAGCAAAAAGATCTATGTCTGGGCTCCCCCCTTTGCATGTCAACATGCTGAAGATTTCTGGATCCAGTTTCCATTCGTGTGGGTCCATAAGATTTCTGCTTAGTTCACTTGCCAGAGTATTTTGCTTTCCTGGCAGGAATTGAGCTTGTAGATATATTTGATAAGTAAGGCCGTGTTCCACAAAGCCATGGCTAGTCTGCAAAGGGGGTAGGAATGGGTACCCCCCTGCTTATGTACCACATGACTGTGGTGTTGTCTGTCTTTATCAGTAGTTGTCCTGGATGAAGATAGTTCTTGAAGGCTGTCAGAGCATTCTGTATAGCTAACATCTCTCTTTCTGGTTGATATGTAGGTGCACTTGATTTGGGCTCCATTGGCCCTGAATGCTTCTCCCTGCTAGATGCGCCCCACAAGCATTATCTGATGCGTCTGTAGTCAGGGTTTGGGTGGCAGGGGGTGGAATGAATGACAGTCCCTTGTATTGGTGACAGGCCTCTGCCCACCATAGGAACTCTTGCTGCAGGCAAGGAATGATAGAAATCATTGTTTCCAGGCTGTGACAATGTGGACTCCATAAGCTTTTAAGGTACCATTGAACTTTCCTCATATGCAGTCTTGCATATGGAATTATTAGAATGCAGGAAGCCATGAACCACAAGGCCTGCAGAATTTATCTTGCAGATTGCTGGGTTTTTGTGGCCACTTGTTTGAAGTAAGTCATTAATTGAATTTGTTGTTCTGACGTAAGGCAAGTAATCTGGGCAGTTGTATTCAAGCTTGCACCCAGAAATGTAATTATTTGAGAGGGTACCAGTTGTGAATTCTTTGCATTTATGGTGTACCCTAGACAAGTTAGAAGCTTTTTTCACAAACGCCAGATGTTTTAGAAGTGTCCTTGTTTTCTGCCTGAATTAGACAATCATCCAGGTAAGGATAAATTTGAATGTTTCTTTGTCTGCAAAATGCAATTACTGGTGTCAGGCACTTTGTGAATACCCTGGGTGCAGTAGATAAGCCAAAGGGCAGTGCAGAGAACTGGTAATGCAAATAGCCTGCTTTGAAGCGGAGGTATATTCTGCAAGATTCCCTGATTGGGATATGCAGGTAAGCCTCAAGTCTAGAGTTACCAGCCAGGCATATTTACCTAGCATAGGCAGTAACTGTTGTAGAGTCATCATCTTCTTTCGGCTGTTCCCGTTAGGGGTCGCCACAGCAGATCATCTGTTTCCATTTCTTCCTGTCCTCTGCATCTTGCTCTGTCACACCAACCACCTGCATGTCCTCTCTCACCACATCCATAAACCTTATCTTAGGCCTTCCTCTTTTCCTGTTACCTGGTAGCTTCATCCTTAGCATCTTTTTCCCAATATACTCAGCATCCCTCCTCAGCACGTGTCCAAACCAACGTAATTGTGCCTCTCTGGCATTGTCTCCAAACCTTCCAACCTGGGCTGACCCTCTAATATACTTATTCCTAATCCTGTCCACCCTCGTCACACCCAGTGCAAATCTTAACATCTTTAATTCTGCCACATCCAGCTCAAACGCCTGCCTTTTTATCAATGCCACAGTCTCCAACCCATATAACATAGCTGGTCTCACTACCCTCTTGTAGACCTTCCCTTTCACTCTTACAGGTACTCGTCTGTCACAAATCACTCCTGACACTCTTCTCCACCCACTCCATCCTGCCTGTACTCTCTTCACCTCTCTTCCACACTCACCGTTACTCTGAACTACTGACCCCAAGTATTTAAACTCATCTACCTTCGCCACCTCTACTCCTTGCATCCTCACCATTCCTCTATCCTCCCGCTCATTCACGCACATATATTCCGTCTTAGTCCTGCTGACCTTCATTCTTCTCTCTAGAGACGTATCTCCATCTCTCCAGTGTCTCCTCCACCTGTTCCCTACTCTCACTACAGATCACAATGTCATCTGCAAACATCATATTCCACAGGGACTCCTGTCTGATCTCGTCTGTCAATCTGTCCATCACCATTGCAAATAAGAAAGGGCTCAGAGCTGATCCTTGATGTAACCCCACCTCCACCTTAAACGCATCAGTCACTTTCACCGCAAACCTCACCGCTGTCACACTACCCTCGTACATATCCTGTACCACTCCTACATACTTTTCTGACACTCCTGACTTCCTCATACAATACCACAACTCCTCTCTAGGCACCCTGTCATATGCTTTCTCTAAGTCTAAAAAAGCACAATGCAACTCCTTCCGACATTCTCTGTACTTCAACAACACTCTCAGAGCAAAGATCGCATCTGTACTGCTCTTTCCTGGCATGAAACCATACTGCTGATCACTAATCATCACATCCCTTCTTAACCTTGCTTCCACTACTCTTTCCCATAACTTCATGCTGTGACTGATCAATTTAATCCCTCTGTAGTTACTACAGCTCTGCACATCACCCTTATTCTTAAAAATCTGTACCAAAACACTTTCTCCATTCCTCAGGCATCCTCTCACTTTCCAAGATTTCATTAAACAATCTGGTTAAAAACTCCACTGCCATTTCACCTAAACACCTCCATGCTTTAACTGTTACAGAGTCAGCATCTTGAATTTTGGAATGTCCAGAAATGTATTTAGAATGGATAAGTCCAGAACTGGATGCCACGATTTGTCTTTTCTGGGTACCAGGAAAAGTCTTGAATAAAAACCTTGTCCCTTTTCTGGTGCTGGTTGAATAGCTCCCATATTCATGAGGGACATAACTTGTTTCTGGGCCTCTGCCCACTGATTTGGAGGCAGATCTGGCCATCTGTTTGGGATTGGCAACATGTGGAAATGAAATCTATATCCCTGGGATACTATATTTAAAACTCACTTGTCCTCGGTAAATAGTTGCCAATTTCTTGCATGAAGTGCCACTTTTCCCCCCAAAGGGGCAGCCAAAAGATAAGTGCTTGGTGACTGCAGAGGAAAGTCAATGAAACTGTTTAACGTAGGAAGGTGCCTTGTTACTTCCAGATTTGGAGGTGGAGGCACCCCATTGTTTTGTTCTATAAGCTCCTTGTGACTGAAACCTGGAGCCTTTGGAGTGTCTGGGTTTGACCTGAGCGGCTCTGGTGGGTACTGGAAAGGACCAATTCTTAGCAGGCCAGTGCCTACTGAACCTGGGTGGCTGCACTTGTACGAAATCTTTTACAGTTTGCATAGATTTAGCTTTATCGTCCATCTTTTTCAAAACTTCTTCTGCCTTATTACCAAATAGACTGTCCTGTTGTAAAGGAGCATCCAGCAATTTTGCTTTAACATGATCAGGCAGATTTTGCTCCTTGAGCTAAGCATGCCTTCTTATCACAGATCCAGTTAAGGCGGCCCTGCAAGAGGCTTCCAATGAATCAAAACCACATTGCAAAGTATGCTTTCCAACTTGTTCAGCTGAATGGAATAAATCCTGCAACTCTATTTTCCACACAGTCAGAAATCAACATAATTTTCTGTTTAAGTAAACCCATGACATGCTGCTGCTGTTTAAGCATATGAAATTGACAGTTTAAAGCCCTGATTGCCAAGGTTGCAGACAAGTAAACCTTCTTACCCCATCTATCCAGAGCCATGGAATCTCTATCAGAAGGGGTAGGATTTTTAGAAGTAGAAGCCTCAACACCCTTGGGACCCTGAGAAATGGTTTCAGGCTCAGCAGTAGGGTTTTTAAAGAGGAATTTGTGGGAGTCAGGAACCCTGTAATATCTGTCTGGCTTACTAGGAGCCAGAGGCAGGGAATCAGGAGCCATGCTGGATTCTGAGAAAACATCAACAATGTCTAGAACAGGAGGTATAGCCAAAGGCCTATGCTGAGGAAGAAGGAAATCCCTAAGCCTCTCTTTAGATTCTGAGAAATCCTGACTCTCCCAGTGAAAGTGTTCCTTTAAGGTATGCAAAGTTTCTCCAAAAGAAAAATACTCAGGAGGAGAAGCAGAAGGGATGGAATCTTCTGCATCAGAGTCCTCATAAGGTGGAATAGATAATTCCTGATCAGAAGAGGAATCAGAAGAAACAGAAACCTGATCTAATGATTCAGTCAGTGCCTTGCCTAGGCCTCTTAGCAGGTGGGGGATGGGTACCCCTGATCAAGGTAATTAAGTCCTCAGCCATTTTGATCATTTGTTTTTTAGGCATAGGGGCCTATGCACATGGTCCAAGTGTCATTTTTTCAGACACAGAAGTTGATTTTGGTCTAGGTTTTGAAGATGGCGTCAGTTTAATTTACAAATCTTTAGGGCCTGAAAACACCCTCAGAAGCCGGTGTCTGCTCAGCAGATCCGGGCCCATCTAATGTGGAGACATCCACGGGTTCAATACTTAAAGTATCTCGCGGCATACAGGACACCGAATGGGTCTCAGTAGAGGCCTGCGAATCAAAAGTAGAGGGTATCACGGGCTGAGAAAGCGCCTCACTGAGTACCGGCGACTGGCTTAGGAGAAGCTTAGTCTTTTTTGGACCTCGGTCTGTCTCTTGTTCCGGTAGTCGGATTGCTAACCGATGACATTTCTGGATAAATCTTGAGCCAAAATATTTTGAAGCAAAAATATACCGAAGTTTAATAGTGCTTTGATTAAATTTAGCACAAAACCGACAGCAAGGCACGTTGTGGTCAGGGCCTAGGCAAGGAATACAGTACAAATGAAAATCCTTATGAGGTATTTGCTTCCCACAAGTAATACAATTATTAACTTTTACTGACATTTCATGAGTCAGCCAACTGACACTTCATGAGTCAGCCAACTGCTTCTGCTTCGGGCACCGCACGGCAAGAAAGACTGATGAAAATGGTGTCAGATGCATGTTTTATAGACCTGACGTCATGGAAGAAGGGACAGCAACCGATGCAGGACTCAAGACTTTGTTAATCAGGCTGACTGAGAGCAACCTGCCAGCAGATTACCCAAATGTAATGACTGCAACAGTGAAACACGAAGAACATCAGAATTTGGAGACAAGGAATTTTCCAGAAAAAACATCAACAACTTCCAACACAGGGGGAAATAGCAAGAGGCTTATGCTGAGGTAAATACAGAAACACCCTAATCCGTTTCTTGGACTGGGGATAGTCCTGACTTTCCCATTTAAAATGTTCTCTGAGGTTAAAGTATCACCAAAAGAGAAATCCTCTGGAAGAGGGGCCGAAAGGATGGACTCCTCTGCATCTGAATCCTCAAAAGGACAAAAAGCCTGAGAAAATTCCTCATCAGCAGAAATGCTGGAAGAATCAGAACCCGAGCCAGACAAAACCTCAGGAGAAACATCCTTACTCCTTTCAGGAGGAGGAGGCTGAGAACCCCTAATAAGAGTCAACAAATCATTAGCCATTTTAACCATTTGGGATTGAGAGGAACGAGAAGAAGCTGGAGCCTGCCTTTTCACAGTCTTACAAATGGAAGATTTACCTGCAAGCCTGAAGGACTGGGGAGGCCTGGCAACCGCCGAAGTTGCAGCAGAGGTTGAAGGAAGAAGTCTGCTGTCACAATGCAAAACAGAGGCCTCGGACACCGGAGTCAGCTTACCACCTCCTGCTCCAGCAGAAGAGGCAACAAGTCAGAAGGCAAAACAGAGGCCAAAGGCCTAAGGGACTCTGACTCAATCAAGGCCTGCAGTTGTATATCTGTGGACTGCAAAGGCATCTCACTGGCTACCGCCTGACGACCAACTTAACCTCATCCAAGGACTTAGCTTTCTGAGGCCTGTTGCAGTCCTTATCCATACTTTTCTTTGGAACATCTGAAGCGTGAAGACCGGCGGACGCCATACAAACGAACTTAGGCCAAACTCCAAAATGCCCAGCCAAAATCTTAGTCCGACCACGGATAGTACACGGATTAAAGGAGGCACAGAGATCACACTTGGGAACATCGTGGTCAAGGCCTAAACAAATAATGCAATAGGAATGAAAATCTCTATGGGGAATCTGCTTTCCACAGGTAAGGCAATTAACTTTTTCTGACATTCGTTAAGGCAAGAAAAGAGGATCCCCCCAACAGGGTACTTAGCTGTAGCAGGCTTCAACTCTTGTAGTCGGAAACCAACAAAGGTAAACTGCCAACCGGCACTCATGCATGAAAAGCTTCTGCTTCGGGCAGCAAGAAAGACAGAGAAAGTGACATCGGCTGCCTCCTTTTGTATCGAACGCCCTGACGTCCTCTACAACAGACATCATTTTTACTTACCTTTGGTATTCTGGCCGACTGAGGGCTACCGGGAACCAGATAACCCATTTGTTAAGACTGCAACAGTGAAATACTATGAACATCTGAAGTAAAGCCTAAAAGCAAGAGCTCAGGCAGCAAAAGTTCTGAAGCTCTGAAAAGTACAGTTTTGTACCTACCATAAATGTAGATGTCCGATAGGTATGAATCTGCAGTCCTTACATATGGGTTTGTCCTGCCTCAGGCAGCCCTTCGGTCAGCCGGATTCCAAAGTCTGGGTCCGGCGTTGGCTGATGTCACCCTTTCCCCGACGTCAGAGTGCCTGGGGTATAAAAGCATCAGCCGACACCATCTTCCTCAGTTTTTCTTGCCCCAGATGCCAGGTGCCCTCTAAGGAAGGCTAAATTTGGAGAGATGCAAAAAATTCCAAACATGCACAGTAATATAAAACAAATGCACCATAATAGATAACCCCAGCTGGCTATAAGAGGGATAAGAACCCAGGAAATACCACAGAGGGGAAGGAGGGAGGGTAAACCTGACTGCAGATGCATACCTATCGGACATCTACATTTATGGTAGGTACAAAACTGTACTATGTCCTTCAAGGATGCATCTGCAGTCCTTACATATGGGTAGAATACCATAGCCAAGCTGGGGGTGGTAGGATCTAAGAAAAGGATGGTGTAGCTAAAATGTCCTGCAGGACTGCCGTAGCAAAGCCTGCTCTGGATCTGGAATACAAGAGTAAGTTGTAATGCTTGGAAAATGTATGCACGGAGCTCCATGTAGCAGCTTCTAAAATGTCCTTGGTAGCCACCCCTCTTAAGAAGGCTGTGGAGGTGGCTGTGGCTCTGGTGGAATGAGGTCTAATATTAGCTGGTACAGTTTTGCCATGAAAAGAGTAACAGAATCGAATGCAATTCCCTATCCATTTGGAAATTGTCTGTTTGGAAATTGCTTTTCCTTGTACACCAGCAGCATATGCTACAAATAGCTGGTCATTTCTTCTGTAAGACTTAGTTCTGTCCAAGTAGTAGCGCAACTGTCTGTGAATGTCCAGGGTATGCAGAAGTTTTTCCCCTTTGTTCTGTGGATTAGGAAAGAAGGTAGGCAGGTGAATAGCTTGGTTCAGTGAGACTCTGGATACCACCTTTGGCATGAATGAAGGATTGGTTCTCAATGAGACTCTGTCCTGATGAAAAATAAGAAATGGTTGTACTGCCATGAGGGCCTGCAACTCAGATACTCTTCTTGCTGATGTTATGGCCAGAAGGAAGGCAGTCTTCCAAGACAGGAACTGTAGTTCTGAAGATGCTGCTGGTTCAAAGGGAGGTAGAGTTAATTTTTCCAACATGAAGTTAAGGTCCCATGTAGGCACTGGTGGTTTCCTTGGAGGATTGATGTTTTTAATTCCCCTTAGAAACTGCCTTAGGAGTGGATGAGAGAAGACAAGTGGATCAGTATTGTATTCTGCTGAAATTGCTGAAGCATGAATTTTTATGGAAGAGTAAGAAAGACCATTGTGGAGCATTTCTGCCAAGTATTCCAGGATATGTGCCATGTTCATCACTGTCGCATCTAGGCCCTTTGTGGTGCTCCAAGTGCGAAATCTTTTCCATTTTGCTGCATATGCCTTTCTTGTGGAATGCCGGCGAGCTTCCATGATGATGTCCTTCACTGTCTTGGATAGCTTATCCTGGTGAGGAGTCAAGGTATTCTCCAGGCTGTCAGCTGCAAGGTTTTCAGGCTGGGGTGCAGAGTTTTGTAATTGTGCTGTGTCAAGAAGTGGCCATTGTGGTAGAGGCCACGGTTTCGTGCGTGACATGCTCCTTAACAGTGGGTACCAGTGCTGTCTGGGCCATTCCGGAGCTATCAGAATCACTTTTGGCTGCTCTGTCCTGATCTTCAGTAAGACCTTGGTCATTAATGGAAGTGGTGGGAATGCATACACTGTTAGAGTATTCCAGCTGAAAGAGAGGGCGTCCACTTTCCATGCTTGTGGGTGGCATGTCCTTGAGCAGAATTTCTTCAGTTGATGGTTGTGGTGGGAGGCAAAAAGATCTATGTCCGGCCTCCCCATGATTGTGTTATCTGAAGGAAGATGTCTGGGTGCAGCATCCATTCATGTGGATCCATGATATTTCTGCTTAGACTGTCCGCCAGTATATTGTCTTTTCCTGGCACAAACTGGGATTGCAGCTCTATATTGATTTTTAGGGAAAGTTCCCAAAGATTCATTGCCAGCCTGCAAAGAGGGTAGGAATGGTACCTCCTTGCTTGTTTATGTACCACATAACTGTGGTATTGTCTGTCCTTATTAGCAGGTGTCCTTGATGCAGAAAATGTTTGAAGGCCTCGATTGCATGTATCACCGCCAGCATTTCCTTTTGGTTTATGTGCATGCGCAGTTCTTTCTGTGACCATAGTCCTTGAATGCATCTGCCCTCCAAGTGTGCTCCCCATCCATGGTCTGAAGCCTCTGTTGTAATGGTTTGGCTGATTATTGGTTTGCTGAAGGGCAGGCCCCTGTTTGACTGGCTTGCTTGAGCCCACCACAGAAATTCCTTTTGAAGGCATGGAATGAGTGGTATCAAAGCTTCTAGGCTGTGACTGTGCTGAGACCATAAACTCCTTGGGTACCATTGTAGTTTCCTCATATGTAGCCTTGCTTGTGGAATCAGAAGAATGCAAGATGCCATGTAACCCAGGGCCTGCAGGATTTTCCTTGCAGTCAGCTGAGTTTGTTTTGTCAGATTTTCGAAATAATCCGGTAGTTGTCTGTTTTTCTTCCATGAGAAAAGCCATTTGGGTGCTTGTATCTAGTTTCGCACCCAGAAAAATTATCCTTTGGGATGGAACAAGTCTTGATTTGTGAATGTTGACTGTATATCCCAAAGCTTGAAGCAGGTGGATGGCATAATTCAAGTGTTTTACCAAAGTTTGTTGGCTGTCTGCTTGTATAAGGCAGTCGTCCAGATATGGGTATATTTGAATCCCCTGAATCTGCAGTGTGCAATTACTGATGCCAGGCATTTCGTGAATACTCTGGGCGCAGTAGATAAGCCAAAGGGCAATGCTGAGAATTGATAATGCTCTGAAACTGCAAGAAATCTGGTGCGTCTTCTGCAACTTTGTCTGATAGGGACATGCAGGTATGCCTCCTTGAGGTCTAGAGTTACCAGCCAAGACCCCTTGCCCAGTATGGGAAGGAGTTGCTGTAGGGTCAGCATTTTGAATTTTGGCACAATGAGATAAGTATTCAGTGTGGACAAGTCGAGAATAGGCCTCCATTGTTTTTTCTTTTCTTGGGACAAGGAATAGCCTGGAATAAAATCCTTGGCCTTGTTCTGTGAGAGGAACCTTTTCTATAGCTTTCATTTGCAATAGGTTGGAAATTTGTTTTAAAGCCTCTGCCCTTTGATTTGGTGGCAGGTTTGGCATGCCTTTTCTTTTTGGTAATGTATGAAAATGGAACCTGTATCCTTTGTCTATTATTTGCAGTGTCCATTTGTCCCTTGTAATACTGTGCCAATTTTTTGAGAATAAAGACAGCTTTCCGCCCAAAGGAGCTTCCAATTGAGCCCTGGTTGGCGGGGTCAAGGTAAAGTCATTGAGTCTGTCCTTGTGCAGCAGTTGTAGGTCCTGCACTACCTCTCTGGTTAGGAGGCTGCCATTGACGTCCTCTGTAGGAGCCTCTAGCTTGTCCTCTACCTCTGGCATGCCTGTTCTTGCCTCTTTGAAATCTCTCTGTGTCTGGAAAGGACCAATTCATAGAGGGCCAATTTCTGCTGAATCTTGGTCGTTGGACCTGGAGAAAATCTTTGATTGTTTGCACAGATTTAGCCTTTTCCTCAAATTTCTTTAAGACCTCCTGAGCAGTGGAGTCAAATAACTTTTGCTTTTCCAATGGCACATCCAGAAGCTTTGCTTTAACATGATCTGGCAGAGTTTGTTCCTTCAGCCAAGCATGCCTACGTATGACTGCACCTGTCATTGCTGACCTACATAAAGCTTCCATCATAACCACACTGCAGGAAATGGTTGCTAACCTGTTGGGAGTTATGTACCAGATCCTGAAGTGACTTGCGATCTAGGGGTTCAGGTGAAGACAGTTTTTTATGCAATTCATCTAACAAATACTCTTGGTACTGTATCATATGGAATTGACAATTTAATGCCCTCATAGAAAGTGTGGAAGAAGTATACACTTTTTTACCCCATCTCTCTAAAGCCCTGGTCTCCCTTTCAGAGGGGAGTGGATTTTTAGTAGTGGCAGATGCAACCCCTTTAGGGCCCTGGGAAATAGTTTCAGGATCAGCAGAGTGGGCCTTGTAAAGGAAATGATGCGAGTCCGGGACCCTGTAGTACCTATCGGGTTTAACAGGAGCCGGAGGAAGGGAGTCAGGGGTAATGCTAGACTCAGAGTACACACCATCAATTACATTCAAAACAGGAGGAATAGCCAAAGGCCTATGCTGAGGTAAATGCAAAAAAGTCCTTAATCTCTTCCTGGAATCAGAGAATTCCTGGCCCTGCCATTTGAAATGCTCTCTCATGGAGTGAAGGGTCTCCCCAAAGGACAGCTCTTCAGGAGGGGAGGCAGAGGGAATAGATTCCTCTGCATCAGAGTCCTCGTAGGCCGTAAAGGCCTCCTCCTGGTAGTCTGAAAGAGCAGAGCCATCTGAGGCATCAGAGGACTGGGGATCAGTGGGCTCAACCCTGGGCCTTTTGTCTAGAGGAGGTTGAGAGCCCCTGTCCGGATGTGGCTGAGAGCCCCTAATTAAGGAAATAAGGTCCTCAGCTAAACTTAAAATCTGTGAACCTGTAGTGGATATCCCTGAGGAATAGCCTTGGGAGGCAGAGATTTTGGCTGTTTAGCAGCTTTAGCCCTTGTGAATGCCTTTATGGACATGGATGCAGGAGGCCTGGCTGCTCCACGTGCTGGCGTAGTTTTGTCTAGGGAAATGGTGTCGGATGTTTCCGGAACACCGGTTTCTGAGGGAAATTCTATAACCGACTCAGAAGAGGCCTCAGGGGCCGAGGTTGAAGCTTGTGCGGTTTCGACGGTCGGAAGTACCAAGGACTCTGTTTCAGCCGAGACCGAGCCACTCGCGGTAGGCCTAGGCGTGTTTTCAGCTGAAACCACGGTCCGTGTGTGCCGGTCCTCGTCCTTCCGTTTTTTGGTTAAATGAGAAGTCGGAGTCTCCGACGGCATATTGTAACAGTAACTAGCCCCAAAAAATTCCTCTGCAAACTCCGCCCGACGCCTAAGAGTGCGTCGGTTGAAGGAGGCACAGGCTGTACAGGCCGAGACGTCGTGGTCTGGGCCTAGGCAGGGGAGGCAGTAAGAATGGAAATCCTTATGAGGTATTTGTTTCCCACAAGTTAAGCAATTATTAACTTTAAGCGTTTGATCTGACATCGGCTGAGGCAAGAAAGAGTCCCCAACGGGGTACTTAGCTTTTGAAGTCTTCGGTAGCTGAAGTTACAGGAGCTGGCCGACCGGCACTTGCGAACTGCTTCTGCTTCGGGCACCACACGGCAAGAAAGACTGAGGAAGATGGCGTCGGCTGATGCTTTTATACCCCAGGCACTCTGACGTCAGGGAAAGGGCGATATCAGCCGACACCGGACCCAGACTTTGGAATCCAGCCGACCGAAGGGCTGCCTGAGGCAGGACAACCCATATGTAAGGACTGCAGATGCATCCTTGAAGGACATCAGCAAAAGAAGCAGACTCCTACAATAAGGGTCCAAACAATAATGCTTGCTAAATGACAGGACTAATGATAAAGTCAAAAGACACGTCTGCAATAGTGACACTTCTGAAGTAAGAAATGGAAGCAGTTACACCTGTAGTGGTGTGGCCGCCGATAGCAAGATGGCATAACACAATGTAGTCAGCAATCCACTAAAGTTTGCATAGCATCTGGAATCCACCTTCTCTACCAGGTGCAAAAGGAATGAAAACCTGCACTGCCTTCCTAAACTCACACAGACACTTCAAGTAAACATAAGCTGGCAGTGTAAAACATAAGTAGTGTCCCTAGCATCTGTCAATGGAAAATAAAACAAAACAAAACTTAATGTAGTGGTTTAAAGATTAAAGAAACCATACACTAATCCTAAGGTACACTGATATGGAAAAGAAAAAACAGAGTTCCCAATGTGTAAGGGTCTGAAGTTTGGACATGCTGCAAACAAAGCTAACTGCCTCCAAGTGACTTCCAAGATGTGGATTTAAGGATGACAGACCAGCAGATTTAAATGAGGGGCAGGCAAGTTTGTCCATCAGGAAGATGGAATTCTGAGGAGGAGATTTGGTTCTTCAAAGGCAACAAAAACAGAAAACTGCATCTGATAAAATGTTTAACCAGCAGGTGAGGGTCACAAAGGTCTGCACTCTACAAGGTCACAACATGCAGAGATTTCTAAAACATGCACAACTATGGAACATACAAGAGTTGAGTTAAAAAGATGTTAAAATTAAACAATGTTCACCTGCAGAAGGGTTGACTGACTGAAGCAACATGGGATGCATCTCTCCATGGTACAATGCTGAAAACAGTGGGAACACATCCAATATTAATGAACCAGAAGAAAGTAACTCACACAGGAGATATCACACACTGGTTTATTTGCCTAACAACAAACAGTAAAAGCAGTACAATTGTGCCACTTTTGCTTTCATTCATCTAAACTGTTGGACTTCTTCAAAACATAGCCTCTTATCTAGTCAACCAATCAATTTATAATGTAAGGTTACATGACTACAAAAGACCACCAATACCAAAACAAAAAATATATAAAACACCAAATTCAATACATTTTAAATACACTTTAAATGCATTTTAAATGCATAATAAATGTTAAAACCCAATTACTAAAAATGAAGATATAAATTCTCAAAAAAAAAAATGCATAAATTATTTTATAATGCAAAAAAAATCTTAAGAAACCCAATTCATAATTTAGTGGCTCAATTTAACAATGTGTAGAATTGATATATTTTCATTTAAACCTTGTTCTACAGCCACATTAAACTTTTAACTGCTACAAGAACCTCTCTATATTCAAGGGTAGACTCCCATGCTCCATCCCTAAATCAAGGACTATCAAAAATACTAAAATCAAAATTTTTAATACCATAACATGAAATGGAATGCTTATAAAGTGCATTATTACCATTACCTCTCCTGATGTCACAACAGTGTTTGTAAATGCATTTCCTTAAAACCCTATTAGTTTTACCTACATAAAAAGGCAGAGCATGTGCAACATTTGGCTAGAGACACCATTCTGGTACTAGCACAATTTTCTTCTTTTAGGTTAATTTTCACTTGCTCACTGCCCAATGTACAAGTCTCGCTCTAAAAATAGACTTTGCCTCCAATATATACTTTCATTGGTTATAGAAGCCACATTTCTTAGCACCTTGAATGAGTAAATTAATATGCTTTATAAAAGTTTCAATAAGTTCTTTTTCGAATTTTTGGCCGTCTTCTAAACAAAACTGGGTTATGTTCCCAGAAGTTGGAACAAAGCATCATTCATTTTAAAAATATTCCAATCATTTTTAGTAACAGATTTAATTGCTTGAGTCTCACTACTGTATCGTAAAAACATGTCAGCATTTATAGATTACATAAATCAGGATACATCCTTTTTAGATTTTACATTTGTGTTTTTAAGGATAAAGTCAATTTTTAGATGCATTATTTTTCAAGAAAGAACAAGGTTTTGGGTCAATGATTCACAGAATACGTTCTTTTTGCAACACATACCTTCACCATAAAAGTTTTCATCCCAATAGAGAAAACCAGCTCTCATACTCACTTTCCTCACTTGTCTAGAGGAAAATAGTTTTTTATTCAGGCATGTCCAAGGGTCAGCTCCCAGTGTTCCCTCCTGTCTATCCGATGAATCTGGGCATCTTGAGGCAATGTAGCAATTGCCTCATGTACACAGACAACCCTCTCCTCCTACCACCCAACACCACAACCTGTGAGAGATGCAATTATCTAGCCAAACTGGAGGTAAAGCTCTCTCCAACCAAGACTGAACTTGACAGTCAAGAGGAGAAGGTAAACACTTGCACCACACCACATTCATCACAGACCCACTAAACCTACATCACCAAAATCCACACATAGAAACACAAAAACATTCACAGAGGCTCTCAATAATAATCTGCTCAAGCAACAGAGACCTCCAAAGCAGAAACGCAAGCAACCTCCATTCCCCCAACACAACCCAAATGATATAGCCCACAGACTCAGTGTGCCAATAAACCACAGCCCATAAGGCAAACCAACATACCCAACACACTAGTCATAGGTGACTATAGCCAGGCACACTGATATCCCACTCACCAGGCTAAACAAGGTGGTTACTGTTAGCTGCCTGTCAGGTGCCAGGATCCACCACATAATGCACGCACTCAGGTCACTCAACAAGTACAAATATGACACTGTCATTGTCCATGTTGGTGTGAACGACCTGAGACGTACCTCTCTGGACTACATGAAGAGAGACATGGAAGAGCTCTCCAATCTTGTAGCTCAGGCAGGTATGACCCTAGCCCTGAGTAGCATCCTGCCATCGCTCAGAATGATACCGCAGTACAAGGACAAAATGATTGACTTCAACAATTGGCTAAGCTTCTGGTGTCATTCTAAAGGGATCCAGTATCTGTCTGCCTGGGACGACATGTTTGACAGACCACGATGCTTTGCCAGAGATTGCCTGCACTTGTCGCCCCTGGGATTCAGGATACTGGCTGAGGCTCTTGCCGCCCCTATAGTGCCTTTTTTAGGCTTGGTTCAAATGACAAATTCACCACCGTAACAGGAACAGGCAAGCAAAAACTGAGGGTAATACTACTCAATGCTAGAAGTCTAAATCTCAAAATGCACTTACTCGAGGCACTCCTTAAAATGTAGAACTTCGATATCTGTGCAGTGACTGAGACCTGGTTCAAGGCTCTAGAGGGCACCCCTGTATTACCAGGCTATAACTCATACCATTTTTTTGGCCATCTAACCTGGACCAAAACACCAAAGGCGGAGGTGTGTCCATATTCATTAAGGATATCCACACCTCCAGGCTAGTTGCGCAGCATAATGCAGCCGAGGTTATCCAAGTGCAACTAAATCTGGGTGAAACTGCAATCCAAACTGTACCTTGCTACAGATCCCCCACCATGCCCCAGGATTCCCACTCCTCTTTTCTTGATATACTGGAAAATATCAGGGTTCAGCCAAACACCCAAATAATGGACGATTTCAACTGCACGACCATTAACTGGGAAAAATACTCCTGTACCAACTCCTTTGCTCAACGCTTTCTGGAATTCATAAATTCCAATGCCCTGGATCAACTTATCCACACCCCCACCAGGGGCAACAATATCCTCGACAGAGTAAATACCAACATGAGTGACCGGTGTTCCACACCTGAAGTCAACTCCTCGTTGGTCAGATCAGACCATAAGCTAATCACCCTAGATATCTGCAT
The DNA here is from genome assembly GCF_019279795.1 of Protopterus annectens. Taxonomy (NCBI): domain Eukaryota; kingdom Metazoa; phylum Chordata; order Ceratodontiformes; family Protopteridae; genus Protopterus; species Protopterus annectens. The sequence goes on along the minus strand of NC_056747.1, from coordinate 1,199,036,030 downwards.
CCCACCCCCACCCACCATTAAGGAAACCACAGTAAAAAATTTCTCCAAAGCAAACTTCATGCTTCTTAAAACAGAAGTGGCAAACTTCTTGACAACCATGCAGATGGACAATACAGTTACGACTGCTGAATCCTACACAAATGCACTCTAAGCACTTCACGTGTGCATGGATTGTGCTATCCCAAACAGAACCAAGACGCTAGCCTCCAAAATAAGGAAGCCAATCTGGTGGTTCCCCTGCCATAAACAAACAATATAAAAGGAAGAAACTGTTGCAAAAGACAGTAAAATCCCATGACTGGAGGAGCTCCCTGGTCAACCTCAGTAAGAAGCTGAGATCCCTTATAAGATCCTCCAAAGCTAGCTAAGAAAACAAAATTGCCACTGATTCTAAGGGCAACCACAAAGCATTCTATAGCTATGTCAAGAAGCTGAATGGCAACACCCACATCTGCTCTGAGTTACAGCACAACTGCATGAAAATTACAGAACCAACTGATACTGCCAACATCCTGGCAGATAGGTTCAGTGCTAACTTTACCCCCCTCTCACCCCCTAAAGGGCCCATACCTACACAGGAAGAATGCTGAGTCCCTGTAATCATATTTATGCAGGTAAAAGCTGCACACTCTAAAACCAAAAACACAGCATCCATGGGACCAGACAACATCCCAGGCTGCGTTTTACATGAACTTCAGAACAAACTGGCTCCCCACCTAAGCACCATGTTCAATCATAGTCTCATGTCAGGCTTTGTGCCCACTGAATGGTGCACAGCAACAGTTATCTCACTCCACAAAGAGAGAGCCACCACTGATCCTGGGAACTATCTCCCTATTAGCCTGACGAGCCTGGTCTGCAAGGCCATGGAAGGTATCATCATGGAACTCAAAGACATTGGTAACCTCCAAACTCTGGACCCCAACCAGTTTGGGATTGTGAAAGGCAGATCATGCCTTCTGAACCTGAATGACTTCTTTGAGCCAGTCACCAAAGCCGTAGATGAGGGTAAGGTGGTTCACACAGCCTATCTTGACCTCGCCAAGGCTTTCAACACCATCCCCCATTCTGGAATTACAGCTAAACTCACTAAACTAGATATAAATCCCTATGTCACAAGATGGGCTGCCAAATGGCTCACTGGCAGAACCCACACTGTAAGAGTTGCAGACTCCAAATCTGACTTCAAACCAGTGACAAGTGGAGTACTACAGAGTTCAGTCCTGGGACCTCTCCTGTTTGGTATTTACTTCTCTGAAGTACAGGCCAACACAGAAGGCCTCTGGCTAACTAAGTTTGCAGATGTCTGCAAACAAGGAGCCATAGCAGAGTCCCCAAATTATGTGGACATCCTACAGAAGGGCATCACTGAGACAGATGCCTGGTGTCAGAGGAATGGCCTCAAGCTCAATGCCAAAAAGTGCATCGTCATCCCCTCTGGTAAAACCTCTCTACCCATGAACTACCACAAACAGCAGTCTACTTAACGCCGAATGTGTGATGAGACCTTGGGACCCAGGTGGACAGGAGTCTCTCCTTTGATAATCACATCACCACAGTAGTCAGGAAATCCTTCTATGTGGCACACCTCATCACAAAAGGGTTCTTATCCAGAAAAAGAGGTAACTGCTACCCTCTACTCGGCACTAATTAGACCCATTATACAGTACAATGCCCCTTTTGGAATGTACCTCAAGACATCTGCAGCATCTGGAAAGGCTGCAGAAGTACCTCACAAAGAGGATTACTGGCCTCAAACAGATGCCCTACACTGACAGTCTCAAAAAATTCCAGCTTTACATACTGCCTACTCTGAGGAGATCTCTGCCTAACATACAAAGCTATGTTAATCCCAGAGCTGTTGGACATGCTACACCTAAAGAAATCCCAATCCCGCCAAACTACACACTCTAGGGACCTAAACCTTGTCACAATAAACAGGACATGGAGGGATAAGGTTCCTGTCTCAGAGACTTCCTATACTCTGGAACAAGCTACGCATCTATGTCAAGCAAAGTTCCTCATTAGCACTCAAGAAAAATCTTGATGAGTGGATGGGAAATAGGAAATACACCCTGGGGATCACTTCTGTGGCTCTGCTCGACAGGGGCACAGGAAATTAACTTTCTTGGGTGGAGTAAGCCAGGGAACTTTGCTGGCTAGGCTTACTTAGGCCCTTGGGCTGATAAGCCTAGTACCTACCTATGAAACTATAACACATAAAACAGGTTTAGTTAAGGGACAAATTTATTAATCTTACAAGAATGATCTCTGACAAAGACATTCTCATTAAAGAATTAGATATTTTATGAAAAATGTGTCTTGATAGGTGCTACCCCGAGAAGGTATGACTGATATATAGGCAGACATTTTAACTGGATGGGGTAATAGATAGAGGCCTCTGTTGGGTATGGCTGTGGACACAAATGTTGTTCCAATGACACAGGAAATTAGAGATGAAGCTGAGCTTAACCACCATCATTCCTTTGATAAGGCATTAGTTTTATAATCCAACAAGCAAAAGTAAGATGAAGCAACGCCAGGCTATCATAAAACCAGCAAGAGTTTATTCAGAAAACAGGCACAGACAAAGGCATAAGCACTTTCGTAGTATTACAACTGCTTCTGGTTTGATAAGCATTTATTCAGCACACATTGGTATTATTGGACTTTTGCACTAGTTTTACAATACAGTACTGAGACTCAAGCAATTAAATTATCGAAAACTGTACTCTTTTTAAAATGAATACTTTGTTCAAACTACTTGTAAAACAAACCAGTTTTGTTTATAAGATGGGCAAAAACTTGAAAAAAACTTGAGACCTCTATGAAGCATATTAATTTACCCTTTCAAGGTACCAAGGAATGTGGCTTCTATAACCAATGCAAAAATATATTGGAGGCAAAATCTGTATTTAGAGAAAGAGGCTTGTACATTGGGTAGTAAGCAAGTGAAAATTAAACTGAAAAGAAGGTAATTGCGCTAGCACCTGGGTGGTCTATCTAATCAAGTGCTGCACATGCCCTGCCTTTTTACGTAGATAAAACCAATAGGATTTTAAGGAAACGCATTAATGAACACTATTATGACATCAGGAGTGCTAATAGTAATAATGTGCTTTATAAGCATGCCACTTCAAGTCATGATTTAAAAAAAAAAAAAAATGTTGGTATTCTTGATAGAGTAGTCCCAGATTTGATTTTTGGGGTGGAACTTGGAAGACTACTCTTGAATATAAAGAGCTCTTATGGCAGTTAAAGTTGAATGCAGCTGGAAGAAGCAGGTTTAAATGAAAATACATCAGTTCTCCTCATTCTTAAATTAAGAGCTGCCAAATTATGAATTAGGTTTCTTAAGATTTTTTTTAGGTTATAAAATCATTTTTTATGAATTTCTTTAGAGGAATAGTTTACATTTTTGTTAGTTGGGTTTTAACTTCTTTTGGCTTTTCGCTGTTAGGGGTCGCCACAGCAGACCACCTGTTTGATCATGATTGGCAGTAGAGTTTTATGGTGTCGAGTTGCCAGCCTGGCACCCAACTTCCACAGATGGCGCACACATGCACGCACTCACGCCTAGGGCCAATTTAGAGTGTCCAAGCCACCTACATCATGTCTTTGGGATGTGGGAGCAAACCGGAGAAACTGGAAGAAACCCACGCGACCACAGGGAGGACATGCAGACACCGCATAGAAGGCACCCCAGCCGAAGATCGAATCAGAGAACCCCTTGCTGTGAGGCAACAACGCTAACCACTGCACCACGTTAGTTGGGTTTTAACATGATCCAAAATACATTTAAGGGCATTTAAAATGTATTGCATTTGGTATTTAAGTATATTTCTTTAGTATTTCCGCTCTTTTGTGATCATATGATCTTACCAATATAAATTGGTTGCTTGAGTAAAAGACTATGTTCATGTATTTTTTTTTTAGTATTTGCACTCTTTGGGGCCATGTGACCCTACATTATAAATTGATTGGTTACCTGAACAGGCTAGGTTCTGAAGTCATCCAACAGTATAGACGGATAAAAGCAAATGTGAAACAATTCTCAAGAAAAAATAGTAAAGCAGTAGATCATTCTAGGTTGTTGAACTTTTTTTTCCAATAAACCAGGGTGTGCCATCTCCTGTGCGACTCACGCCGTTTTCATTATTAACAGGTTATTAGTTGTTGAAACACACCAGCCTTTCTTTTTTCAAAAGAACTCTCCACCTCACTTAGGCAGAACCTCCACCATTTAACAAATAATGGTCTGAAGAGGTAGTTTTCTATCAGCTTCCATCACAATCCAGACTCTAGCTAGAAGATAAAACAAGAACAGAAGATTAAGAAGTGGACATGCCCACAGATGGAGCCATCTCTTACTCCCAACCAAGAAGGAATTTCCTTAGTTTGCATCAGGAACGTCTTCAGCATTGGGCCACAAACCAAAAAACCTAAAACAAGAAGTTATGTACTCACCATAACGTTCAATGTATGTAGTCCATCTCGCCTTACATTCTTACCAGTGGGTTCGGATCCGAACCTAGTCTCCAACTCGGCCATACTCTAGCTCAAAGTCTTCAACTGGCTCGTGGCTAAGAAGTATCCCATCATGAAATAGGTCCATTCCCCAGATCTTTGCTGCAAGCTCTCTCTCACACACTGAAAAGAACAACCACCCCAACAGAAAGGACTACTGACACCTAAAGACAATACCTCCAGGTCCTCCAGGAGGGGGAAGAAGGGAGGGTTATAGTAAGAATGTAAGGCGAGGTGGACTACATACATCAAACATTATGGTGAGCATATAACTTCTTGATGTTATGTAGTCCAATCTCGCCTTCACTCTTACCCGTGGGACAGCGTCCCTAGCACCTTGATCTTGGGTGGCTCAGTGAAAAATACTCTTGAGCACAGTGGAACCAATGGAAGATCTGCTTCTAGAGATCAGATCTAATTTGTAGTGAATAGTAAAGGTATGAGGCAAAGCCCATGTTGCTGCAGCACAAATATCCATAGACATCCTAGCCTGAAAACGCAGTTGAGGTAGCCACAGATCGTGTAGAATGAGCCTTCACTTTAAAGGGTAAATCTTTGCCATTGGAAGCATAAATGAGATGCAATCGGAGATCCAGCGAGACAAAGTTAATTTAGAAACCAGAACTCCAAGTCTAGCATCTGACAACTAGACAAACATTTGATCTGATTTCCCGAAATCTTTCGTCCTATGTAAACAGAAATGCAATGGTCTGTGAACATCCAGCTGATGAAACTTAAATTCTGCTTTGTTGGAGAATTCAGGTAAAAACACAGGCAACTCAATGGTTTGGTTGACATTGACAACAGAGGCAACCTTTGGAACAAAAGAAGAGTTGGTTCTTAAGGAGACCCAAGTTTTGTGAAACACCAAATAAGGTGGTCAAATCGATAATGCTTGGAGTTTAGAGACCCGCTTAGCTGAAGTTATGGCTACCAAGAATACTGTCTTCCATGACAAGAATTTAATGTCACACATAGCGGCGGGCTCAAATGGAGTTGAGGTATGCTTCTGTAGTACAAAACTAAGGTCCCATGGCATCACTGGATCAAAGACTGGAGGTCGGAGTAACAATGTCCCTCTCATAAAAGCCCTACAAAGCCTATGAGCTATAAGGTTGGGCTCATTAGCATCGTGAAAGGTAGAAATTGCTGCCAATTGCACTTTAATGGTTGCCGCAGCTGAACCTTGACTTAACAGTTGTGAAAGAAAAACAAATATTGCAGAAATAGGCACTGTATAAGGATCAATATGTCTCTCACGGGCCCAAATAGAAAATCTCTTCCACTTATTGGAATAAATCTTCCTGGTAGAAGGGCTTGTGGGAAGATGATAGAATATGGACCACTTCCGAGGAAAAATCATGAAGCCTGACAAAGGACGGAACTGCAGCAGCCAAGCTGTCAACCTGAGGGTCTGGATGGAGGGATGAAACTGCCCTGACATACAGGTCAGCAGATGGAACTGGGTCCAGAATCCAGGGCTTGTCCATTAGATAGGGTTGAAGGAAGGGAAAGCAAATCTGACAAGGCCAGTGTGGGGCAATGAGGATCATTTTGCTCCCCACAGACTGTGCTTTCTGAATGACCTTTGATATCAGAGGTAACAGTGGATTGGCGTAGAGAAGCCTGGAGGGCCAATCATGAGCCAGAGCATCCCTGGGTGTCTCCCCCTCCGGGGGGATAATGGAGAAGTAGCTGCTGCATTTGGCATTGAGGGGGCTGGCAAATAGATCACAGCAACGCTGACCCCATCTTTGGAATATCTCTTCCACAACATAATTGTTCAGGGACCACTCGTGAGGAATTAGGATAGCTCTGCTCAGCCTGTCGGCAATCACGTTGAACTTCCCCAGTATATGCGTTGCAACTAGAAAGCATTGGGAAGACACCGCCCACTGCCAAACTTGAAGTCCCTCTCTGCAAAAGGGGTATGATTTGGTTCCCCCGTTTGTTCAGGTACCACACCACCGACATGTTGTCTGAGTGGACTGCAATTGTCCCTAGAGGGAGAGAGCTCTGAAGTGCTTGCAACACTAATAGCACTGCTCTCATCTCCAAGACATTGATATGCAAATGGGCCTCGTGATCCTTGGACAGTCCTGCCAAGATAATGCCCCCCCCCGATCTGGGAGGCATCCGTGGTCACCGTGGCAACTGGAGAAGATGGGACAAAGGGCTTGTCCACGATAAGATTGCTGGCCTGAAGCCACCAGTGTAGATCCCGCTTGCACGTGTCCATAATCAGAATAAAATGGAGAGTGGGAGATGCTGCAGTGACCATTGGGTGAAAAGCAGCCACTGAAAAACTCTCGTGTAGTCTGGCAAGGGGAACTAGTGTGATCATGGCAGCCATGGTCCCTAATAACTTCAGGACCACTCTTGCCCTGACCTTCCTCAATGGTAGTAAGGCGTAGACCTGCTGTTGTAGAGCCTGAATTCTCTCTCCTGGTAAGAAGGCCCTCATGAGCACCGTATCTAGTTTGGTGCCGATAAAAGTGACACGCTGCGAGGGCAACAAGGCAGATTTTTTCCAATTTAGAGTAATTCCTAACCGTTGGCACAGTGTAATGATAGCGTCCCTAGTCTGTAATAGTAGATGCCTGGTGGTGGCAGAAAGGAACCAGTCATCCAGGTACGGAAACACTTGGAATCCTGGACGTCTCAAGTGAGCCATTACCACTGCCATGCATTTGAACATCCTGGGGGCTGTGGTGAGACCAAAGGGCAGAGCGCAAAACTGAAAATGACTGGCACCCAGCCAGAAGCGTAAATGACTTCTCAATGCTCTGTCCATCTTGATAAGGTAAGTAAGCATCTTTGAGGTCGATGGAGCACATTCACACATCTTTCCTTAACAGAGGGAGTATTGACTATAAGGTGACCATGCGGAACTTGGACTTTTGTACATGAAGGTTCAATTGGCTGAGATCCAAGATGGGTCTCAGGTCCCCTGTTCTTTTCGGCACCAAAAAGAATCTGGAGTAAATCCCTAATCCCACTTGGTCTGCGGGGACAGGCTGGATGGCTCCCTTTGAAAGCAACTTTTTTATTTCTAAAGTTGCGGAATCCCTGTGACTGGGAACGTTTGGGATTCTCTTGGATGGCGGGGGAGGAGAAGAGAAGGGGATATGATAACCTCTGGAAATTATCTTTAATACCCACGCGTCTTGGGTGACTTCTTGCCAGGCTTCTGGGTATAAAGAAATGAGACCCCCGACCGGCTCCAGAGACACACAGTTGGGGCCCTCCCTTCAGGAGCGCTGGTAGGGAGAACCACGAAAGGAATCACGGTCCCCCTGGTTACGCGGGCCTCCTCTGCCTCTAGGGCAGCGTCTACCTGAACTTCCACCCCTTCCCCTGCCTCCGGAGGGGGAATCACTTTGTGCGCCCTGAAAAAACCTCTGACTTCCTGAACCACATTTTCCCACCCTTCTGGCCCTTGGGGTAAGGTCTAGAAGGCATGGAAAAACAGACTCCCACAGTAGACAGGGTTTTTCCTTCCTGCTCGCACCTAGTGAGTGTCCTTCACCTTGGTTCCGAACAACAATGAACCATCAAATGGGGCACTGGTGAACATAGACTTGAAGGCCTCCACGAAACTGCAAGGGCGCATCCAGGAGCGTCTCCTAAGAGAGACTCCAGAACCCACAGCCTTACTCTCTCCATCGCTGCATATGAGAACAGCCTCATGGAGGAGTTAAGGGAATTTAGGGTAGACATCTGTGCAATGACCTTCTTGTGCCACAGCATCAGAAATGTTAACCTGTAGAGAATCTCCTAGCTCTCTCAGGAGATCTCTCTGGAGCCTCGTAAAATGCGTCAAATAGTTCAGCGACCACAGTGTAAAGGCTGCTGAGGTAAACGCATGCTTCCCATACCTGTGCATAGCCCAGGACTCCTTGTTAGGCGGATGGACGGTAGACCAAGTTTCAGCAAGTTCCTTCTTGGCTGCTGCCACCACCATGACATCTACCTTGAATGCCTTTAGATGGATACTCCTTGTCAGAGGGGGTGGGCAAAAACTTATTGGGTCTCCTTGGGACCGGTTCCACAGTGTCAGGAGTTTCCCAAACCTTTCAACAGACGAGATCTAATAGCTCATCAAAAGGGGGAGAAACCCAAGAGGCGAAGGGTTGAGACCCGAAAGCCTTCAGGAACACAGACTCCTCATCAGAAGGGGATTTGGATGGCCAGCCGCCTCTCTGCTTCAGGATCTCCAGGATATTTGGAAAAGAGATCTTCAGAAGATGACTTGGGGGACCCCTCTGACTCCTCGAGGTCGGTATCTGACGTGAGAGACTCAGCCGGGGAGTCAAGGTGTTTCCTCTTACACAATCTTTCTGGCGGGCTCCTCAGGCAAAAACCCTGGGGAGACGTCAGAAAGTTGGGGAACCACTCATGGAGGAATCATGAGGCTTAGGGACTCCGCTACCCATGGATAGAGCGTGATCCGAAATTGACACCGGTGCTGGAGGGGGCAGAGTATCGGTGCCGTAGGATGCAGTGGACGACCAGGCCTGCACACTCCTCAACCTCGAAGGCTGATTCTCCCCCGGCTCCGAAGGCTGACTAAATGAAGATGAAACCATAGTAGCCCTCAGCGCCGAGGAGATGAGGTCCGAAGCTGATAGGTCCAAGCTCACTCGGGCCGAAGCACCGTGAGGAAGGCTCGGAACCGATGAAGATCAATCCGAGACCTCCCCCTTGGGTCCGACGGGAGAACCGTGAACCTTCGACCCCGTGGACGGAGCCAACGGGGTCACAGCAGAAATTGGAACAGAGAGGCCAAGCGAGACTACTGGAACCGACCTAACGGCACCGACAACTCTGGCTCCGAAGGCAAAGAAAGGCTTGGAGGATGAACAACAAAAGATGAAGAGACCATAAGCTCCAGAGCCGACTGGGTCGGAGCCAAAATCAATTTAGCCAACACCGATGACTGAAGCAGTTTCATCACCCTATCAATGTACTCATCGGAAAGGGACCTGGAAGATAAAGTAGGAGATCTGGATGTCACTACAGAAGGGGAGTTGCGTGACGGAGAACCCGGTCGAAAAACTGGAAACTGGCTCCAAACCAAAATATCCGTGACCGGCTCTGAAAGGCTGGGAGCCAATATGGACTTAGTCAAGAGACTACCTTCTTTTGGCACCGAGGGCAATGGAAACGAAGAATGAGAAGCTGTTCTAGCAACTTTCTCTGGCGGCTCCGAAGAAACAGATGGAGCCGGAGAGCGTTTCTTGAAGTCTTTTTGTCCTTTTTAGCTAGAGAGGATAATGTACTGGAAGACTTAGTCAAGTCTTCCTCGAAGGAGTGTTTAAGCAGTCCTTTCAAAATGAGCTTGTTCTTCCTCTCCTGTAGCACACAAGTATTGAAGGAATGACAAAACAAGCAGGACTCTTGAAGGTGAATAGCCCCCAAGCAGTACACGCACACAGAGTGCCCATCAGTTAAAGTCATTTTATTGCTGCATTCAACACACTTTTTAAAGCCCGAGGCCTGTGTTCCTTAGGATCGTTGGACATGCTGAAAGGAACAAATTAATACATACACGCACTAGACCCAAGTAACAAGAAACAGAGCCTCTAACTCAAATGGCCCAGAAACCGTTGGGAAAACAACAGGGAGGACTAGGTCCTCTAACTCAAATGGGCCTAGCCTGGGGAAACAAAGGCAGGAAAGCACCACTAGCCAGACAACACTAAACGCTAACATAACGGGGCACCAAACCAAAGACCACACAGAAACAATGGGGAGGACTAGGTCCTCTAACTTTAACAGGCCTAGCCCGTGGGGAAAGGAAACTAACGGGATACCAAAACAGCCAGACAAGGGCACGAAAAACAGTCAGAGAAACAAATACAGGCAGTAAAACACCACTACCACACACACAAAGCTATGAAAATAACTTTTTCAAGCAATGAGTCAACAGTTTATAAAATTTTTATAAACATACTTAGCCATGGTCAAAAGCGAGACCACGTCTAAGCTTAATGAGCGGCACATGAGATCTGGGTAATATACCTGTTGCATGATGGGATACCTCTTAGCCACAAGCCAATTGAAGACTTCGAGCTTGGTTGTGTTGGAGCTGAGATTCGGCTCCAAACCCACGGGTAAGAATGAAGGCGAGATTGGACTACATAACATCCACAGTTCTTCTGGCAACCAAGGCACAAAAGATAAGAGTCATTTCTCTGCTGAATTTCACAGTTGCAAGTGTGATCAGAAGCAAATGTGAAAAGTACAGCAATCTCATTTGCCACTGTAGAGAAAATATCTGTCAACTTGCTCTTGTTTTGATGAAGACTAAAAGGGAAAACTGTTCTTCCTGTGAAGATAATTTGACTTTTGTCTGGTGTACACCAACACCAGATGATCTCGACTACATATGATTCTTGAATTTTCAGCACTAGGAAAAGGACTTAAGTTCTGACAGAGTCTGCCAGCACTTTTGCTAATCCTAGAATGTAGACATCTGTAAGACTGAGATCTCTACATACAGCTCAATGCAAGATATGCATCACTTTTCTGCACAGGGAGTACAAATCATTTATTATGTGGTTTGTTGCATGCCACAGTCTGAACTTCCCCATCCTGAACTATTAAGGAACAAAACAATGCTTACAGTTCCAGCTGTTTGAAATGAAGGCCATTCTGCTTTAGAAGTCTATTTTTCCCAAATCACAGAAAAGATACAAGGGTAGGCTTTCCACAAACTAGCAAAGCATGCATCACCCAAAATGAGATTGATGTGAACTGGTATCCATTTTAAAGTCCAATAACAAAGCCCTGACATCTGATACAACTCATGAAGATGTGGTGGCTCTCCAGCCATTAGCTTCACACTACTCACTGCAATATCCAGATAATTCTCAAATGTTCAAATGGAATGGTAAAGATACAGGCAACAATCAGGCTTTAAGTAAAGGAGGATCCGCATCTGAAGTCTACAGTGCACTTCCAACCAGATGGCCAAGGCCATTACACCTCCTCAAGGCTCTTTCTGCAGGCAACAACCACCCTGTAAGAAGAATGTTCAACTAAAGGCAAGCCTACTGAGTTAAAGTCAGACAGCACCTCTCCCCAAATTATGAATACTCCTCTTCTAGGTCACTAACTATACAAGCAACAGGACCAAGGTTACTACTGAAAACAATGGCCTCATGGACTCTTTCAGCAGGCAAGAATAACCCACAATGAAGAATGTCCTGCTCTACTCAGATAAAGGCTTCATTCAGGGCATGTAGTTATGCAAGCAGCCAGACCAAGACTGCTACCAGACATAAAATTCTCAGACAGGGAAACGCATGAAGGTCTTCCTCCTCTAAAACCTCAGCTGCAAGTGGCACCAATCCACCCACACTGAAGAAAAAGCACTTTCAGTGCAGACCACACGCACTAATGTGCCAGAAAGCATCCATCATAACGAGTCATTTCATCCAAATGGCTCAGCTGCAATACAATCAGACCCCCCCCCCCGAAGAGTCACTATTAAGGACTTAGTGTACTGGATGAGATTACTGAGGCCATATATCAGACAAAAATTCATATTCACTATGGAGTCAGACAGATATTCAAGCAAAATCCTATGCCTCTCCCCGAAGAAAGCCACTTTGATTAAAAGGCTGGGCCTGTCCCAATAGCTCTACAGAGACAGCTCAGTCACCTGAATACAACTTTTTTTCTGGTAAAATATGTGCACCCTTCAGGAAGTTGCCTAACATAACCTTGTGTAGAACTGAAAAGTCCTTTTTGTCATGACTCTCCAAGCCACAGTGAGCTCCAAGGAATCCCCCTTCTATGGGTAGTTCTTAAACATGTCAGGATTGCAACTATTTAGCTAGTAGGGTTATCATCTTTAGGGAATCAGCTGACCCAACTAGGGAAGATAACAATGCCTGACAGTTGTTTTGGAGTCTACCTTCATTATTCCATGATAGGTCTTCTACTTAGAAATATCATGTGACTTGGGGGGTGGCCAGGTAGCACATTATACAGACCATCTGCAGTTAAAGCCAGTCTCCTCTCCTATGCAGGGCCTAAAAGAAGAACTTGGAGGTCTGCACAAAAAAAGACTTCACACAAAAAGGAAGCATTCAGGCCTTCTTGCCTGAGCTTATTAAAAAAGGCACAGTACGCCACACTACCTTATACAACTTAGTAAACAGTCTGCTCACTCATGACTCATATCATCAAATTCACAGCAGACCATAGGAAAGTCCAAAGCAGAAACCATGGTAAGGGTTATAACTAGATCCTACTTGATCAGATAGCCATGAAGTGTCAACTTCTCCAATCTCTGGTACACTGAGAAAGACTGGAACTTGAACAGGTTAAACAGAGTTGTGGGAACAAAGCCTCAATGCGCCACAATGTCCAAAGACTTGGTTTCTTAATCAGACTGTTAAGGTAAGAAAGTGTTGCTAGTCTCTGCTGCCTATGCTGGACTGAAGTAATTACATAATGGTCTGTCCTAGAATGCGGAGACAGCCCTCACTTGACTCAGTTGTGGGTTTATGGAGGAAATCAACCTTACTGGGGCAGATGTAGAATCTGGGTGCTTCTAAGCTGCAAAAATAAGACATTTAATAACAGCCTTCAAAAAGAATGACCCACTGCTCCACATCCTTTTTCACAGCTACTGCTATGACAGACAGAAAAGCCAAAGGGCAATCAACGGAAACCTTCACCAGTCTAAAATTCCACTCCCCAAGAGGCACACACCAGGCAGGAGAATACTCAGTATTCTTCATCAGAGAAATGGCCCTTCTGCTTCCAAGTCCCCTTCCTAGGATGCTGAGAGAGAATCTCATCTCCAGGTTTAACATGAATGCACACATGCTCAATACATATGACAGCTTACAAAGGGAGGATGAATGCCAGGGTGCGAGATATAAGGCTTTGATGCCTGGGAACTACTTGCTGGTCAGTGATGGAACAGAACACGCATGTAAGGAACTGTTGCTAGAATCAGTTTATTCTCTACTGGTGCACCACCCATGAAAAGAGGTACAGCCCGATACCCAACAGCTTAAAAAAGAATATCTAGTATTTGGTGTTACCCTTCCAACACGACAAGCACAGCAGGGCCTAAAAGAACCTCTGTGACTCTGGCTGACAAGTCCTGCTGGACTTGGTAGGAGGCAGAATTTATTTATTTATTTGCAGTTGGTTAACCAGGATAGTCCATTGGGCCAATAAGAACCCATTTTCAATGGAGTCCTGGGGAGAAAAGCTCCAAAACAAAGGTTACAAAAATTATTACAGCAGCTTACAATTTCAAATTATTAGTAGGTTAAACACAAAGCTTTAAAGCAGTGGTAACAAAAGATTGCAGCAGTTTACAATGTCAGTCATTTGTGGGTTGTAAACTAAATAAAGATTAAGCTGTTACAAAGTAATTTTTAGGTTTTATTTTGTAGAACAACCCAGATTTAAGTAGGAGCAAAGAAAGAGTTTAAACATTTTTAGAAAAATAAAGCATTGTGGTAGTACATATATAGTTTATTCAGAGGAATAGTAGGTTTAGAGAACTACAGTTGACTTAATTATTTGGTGTCTGGTAATATATGAATAAGTTGAAGGTAGTAAGTGGAGAATAGGCTATGAGGGGTGGGAGCAGGAGCATTCCCAAGAGGATGTTAGATGTGAGTGCAGTGATTTTTTAAAAGCAGGGAGGTAGGTGGTGATACGGATGGAGGGAGGAAGGGAGTTCCATAGTCGTGCCAGGGCAAAGGACAGGAGTTTTTTTCCTGGAGAGTGAAGGGGTTTATACAGCTCAATTAGGTTTTGGTTATTAGATCTTAGATTTCTTTGTGGCAGGTGCATTTTAAAGGTAGAGCTGAGAAAGGGACAGAGAGATGGATGAAACATGAGTTTGTGAGCAAAAGTGAGCTGAATATAGGAGAGATAGTTGGGAAGCTCTAGCCAGTTGAGTTTGTGAAGAGATGTACAGTGATGGGTAGATGATTTGTTACTAGTGGCAAATTTGGCAATTTTATTATAACAGGAGGACAGTTTAGTTTGAGAGATGATTGTAGGTTTGTTAGGAGACGGGCACCATAAAGAAGGGAAGGGATGAGAAATGTAGTAGCAAGAGTGAGTTTAGTAGATGTAGTGAGGAATCGATTGTGTCGGTAGAGCATGCCAAGTTTTTGGTAGGTTTTTTTATGTTTAGTTGTAGGTGGCTATTGAATTTAAGCTGATTATCTATTTGGACTACTAGTAGTTTCGTTTCAGATACTACTTCAAGAGGTGTGTTATTCTGGCTAGTGATGGAGAATAGATTTCTATCAATGGTGTTAGTTATTGAGGGGGTAAATACCATAAGTTTGGTTTTTGATGCATTCAGTGCTAGATGATTGTCCTTCATCCACTGTTCTGTAGTAGAGAAGGCGTCTTGAGTCAGTTTTAGAAGAGCAGGGATGGATGTGGCTGCACAGATAATTGTAGAGTCATCTGCATATTGAATAAGTTTAGCATGAGGAACTGAGTGGAAGAAATCATTAATGAATATATTGAAGAGGAGAGGACCCAAAATGGATCCTTGGGGGACACCAGTGGGTGTGTTAAGGAAAGAGGAGGTGGCATTTTTCCACTTGACAGCTTGTTGCCTGTTAGAGAGATAGCTGGTGAACCAGTTGAGAGAGGAAGGGGATAGGTTTAGTTTAGATAGTTTAGTTAGGAGAAGGTTGAGAGAGATAGGGTCAAAGGCCTTAGAGAGGTCAAGAAAGAGAGTAGATACAGTAGAACCAGAATCTCTGGCTTTATTAATGGTTTCCAGGAAGGATAGGAGGGCAGTCATGGTGCTGTGACTGGGTCTGAATCCATGTTGTGTGGAAGTTAGCAAGTTATTATCTAAGAGATAGGGAAGAAGTTGAAGATGGATACATTTCTCTAGGAGTTTTGATATGGGAGAGAGGATGGCGATAGGACGAAAGTTAGTAATATTGCAATTATTGCCTCCTTTGTGTAGGGGAATGATGAAAGCCTTTTTCCAGAGTGTCAGTACAAGACCTTCTTGGATAGAGCGATTGATAAGGATGCTGATGGGGAAGGCAATGGCTTCAGCTGCCATGGTGAGGAAGGATGAGGGAATGTTATCGGGGGCATTGGTGCATGGTTTAAGCCTTTGCAGGAGTTTTCTTATGGTAGAAGTAGGAATGGGTTTTAGGGAGAATGGGGATGAAGGGGGTGATAAGTGGGGGGATGTAGAAGTAGGAGGTGAGGGATGATTGGAGAAGGATGAGGTTAGTTTGGTGATAGAGTCTGTGAAGAAAGTATTGAATTGGGTAGCCAGATCTATATCTAGTGCATTAGGGTCTGGGCTAGGGTTATCAGTGGAGCCAGGTTTTAGGAGGGTAGTGATGCCTTTCCAAAATTTTTGAGGGTTGGTTTTGTGATTGTTTTGGAGTAGTGAGAAGTAATTCTGTCTATCTACTGTGATAAGCTTTTTAATGGTATTGCGAAGTGTTTTGAATTCATTTAGGGTGGTGGAAGTTTTGTTTCTTTGGTAACGTGTCCAGGTTTTTTTCTGAGTTGCATTGCAGTGAGTGTATTTCTTGTTAGCCAGGGAGTAGTATTGTTTCTTATTCTTTTGGTTTTTATGGGGGCAAAACTATCTAGCTCGTTTAGGAAGGTTGTATTGAAGTGTACAACTGCATTATCTAGGGGTAGAGTTTTTAGCAAGTTCCAATTAATTGATTTTAGGGTTTCTGAGAAGGATATTGGGTTGAATTTTGTTAGGTAGCGAGTGGTGATGTACTTATGAGTTACTTGTAATGGAGATGGAAGGCGTCTGGTAAAGATGGGGAGGTGGTCACTGAGGGAATCAGGAAGAGTTCCACTATCAGAGTAGTAGTGGGGGTGAGAGACTAAGATCCAGTCTAGGATACTGCCACTGGAGAAGTCTTTAGAGGGTCTGGTAGTGAGGTTGATGAGTTGAGAGTACTTGTATAGGTTGATGTTTAGGGGGTGAGTAGGGGAGTGAATGGAAGACCAATTAATATTTGTGTCTCCCATGATAATGGTTTCATTGCTGATATTGGTTGACAGCCAGGATAGAATATCCTCAAGTACTGAGGTATTGTCTCCAGGGGGGATGTAAAGTGAGGCTATGCAGATGTGTTTGTGATTATTTAACTGAAATAGGGCTAGTACTAATTCTGCATTGGAGAATTGAGGAATGGGTTTGTTATAGGGAGTAATGGATAGGGTGGATGAGTAGAGTATAGCTACCCCACCACCCTTTTTGTGAGCCCTGTCTTTTCTTATGATAGAGTAGTTTGGTGGAACTATTTCAGCATCTTTTATATGAGGTTTTAACCAGGTTTCAGAAATAGCTAAGATGTCAGGTGTATTGTGGAGAAGCCAGGCATGGAGGCTGGGGATTTTGTTAGCTATACTTTGGGCATTTAGAGCAGCTAATATGATGGATTTAGATGTAGAGGAAGTTGTGTTTGGGCCTGAGTTAGGGTATATATCTCCAGATAGATGTATGGTTAAGTGTTGGATTATGCTAATGAGGTATTTTGGTTGCCTTGTATGTGTGTTGTATTTTGTTAGGTTTGTGTGAATGTAGGAGGAAGGAGAGGGGCTGAAGAGTTTATAAGTAGAGCTTAGTTTATAGTGGAAAAATAGATGAATGTTAATGGGATACAGTGCAGGAGAGATTGAGACAAATGAGTGTAAGTGAGTTGAGGGGAGTGAGCTGGTTGTGTGTTGAAATGGTGTGTGATTTATGGAGTTGGGCTGGGTGAGGTAGTGGATGTAAGTAAGGTTCAGAAGTAGTAGTAGTTGGATTGTGTATGATACAGGTTTTGTAAGCATGCTGAGGCTTTGATAAAGTAGTATTATGCTGTTAAATTTGCAGGGAGGTGTGAGGAGATGGATTTTAGGGGGAGGAAGTAGGAAGAAGATTGTGATGAAGGGGGAGGGGTGTAATTGGTAGGTAGGAAGTAGGAGTGGTTAGTAGAGTATAAGAGTAGATGCACTGGGGGTGGGTGAGATTTGAGGGTAGGGTAGGGGAGCGGAGTGAGCCCGCAGGGCGAACGGAGCGGGAAGAAACAAGAGAAGGAAGATGCAGCCAGAAAAGCAATCAGTGAAATGCAGAGTATGCAAGGTTAGTAAAGTTGTGAGTGGGTAAAGAGTTTAGTGAAAGTGGTGGGGGGTAATAGGGGGATAGGAGGGTACTAAAAACTAGAAGTATCAAAAAGTAGACAATAATTGACAACCACTTCTAAGGCCTGGAGCCGTGAGGTGGTTGGGCTATGAATTCATAGGATAGGTTTGAGAAAGGTAGGACTAGGTAAAAGCATCACCTAGTGGGCAGAAACTATGTAATAGGTGAGTTGGAGAGGGAGAAGACTGGTCTGGAATAGAGGTGATAGGGGCAAGCAGTTAAAGGGAGGGTTATAGTATTACAGGGGAGAGATTTGCTAGCTATGGGGTAGTAAGGGGTATCACTGCTGGCTGTCCTGGCTGGGGAGCGAGCTTAGAGCTACCAAGAATTAAATGCTTGTAAATATAAACATTACAGCCTGGTGTAGTAAAGAAACATACTTTCTTGCTTTCCTGTTTTATTTTCAAATAGAGTTGAGGGATGAGAGGCAATGTGAGGAAACAGTAGGTTTTAGTGGTTCCTTGGTGGCTGGGCCAGGAGAATGTTATATCCAGTTGCAGGATATGGAGGCTGGAGAGCCAGGTACTTTAGGATGGGAAGAGAAACTACAGGTAGGGTAGAAAAGAAAAAACAGAAACACTGTTTTTAGTAGGATGCTAAACAATTAAGAGCATATAACCAACTACACAGTAGAACAAAAACAGACTCATTTAAACCAAGTAAGACCACTGAGCACATGTCTAAGGACCCTGGAGACCACTAGGAGTGGGAATGGGAAGGAAGCTAGCACTGTTTAGACACTCCAAATCATATCCCTCCTGGAGGCTGGGGGGGTGCTTCATCCATCTGCTAGATAAATAGGACCTGGCAACAAATGAAGAATGACAAATGATTTGTGGATAGATGTAACTGCAGGAAGACTTGACTGATTTCTGATCCCAGATTTCCTCACCCTCCCTCAGACCTTTGACACAGTTCCTGAGACTGCATAATGGATCCATGCAAGTTTCCTTGCACTTGGTACAGTCACTTGCTGCCATTTTTTCTCCTCTCATTATGAATGGGTGTGGCCAGGTTGAAATGCATCATGCTTTTCACTCAAGAAACAGTATGCTAGGCTGAGTCACAATAAGGAGGACTGCAGGAGCAGCTGAAAGGTTGCAGCTTTTTAGGCCTTGAACATTGTATCTTCTACATAACAAGCATTAAGATCAACATCAGAACTATGTGAATGATAGAAAATAAAGAGGCGGCATGCCTGCATAGTGATTGAATGTCTTGTGCTGCTGGTGACCAGATAAAACTACCAACTCAAGTGCTGGAGGGATAGCCAGTGGGAAGGCTGAGGTTGGAATAAAGCAACCAACTTTAAACTTTCTCTCTCCTTTCATTCAGAGGGAAGGTGTTGGTTTACACTAGTCAGGGCACTAATGAGCATGAGACTGGGAGGCTCCTGTGGCTGTACCAGCTGTTGCATGCAAACAGCAAATCAATACACTCCCTGCCTCTATATTAAGGCAATGCTTCCCTCTCCAAGTTCCATTCTCCCTTAATTTTCCCCTTATATAAAGGAAAGATCTTCTCCCAAGCCACCATATGTAGTCTGTTTTTCAAGCTCTAAAGACAGCAGATTACAGAAGGGGACAAAAAGGGGAAAAACTAACACACTGGCTAAATATGCTCACCTAAACCAACCTGATTTCCAAAATGCTGAGAAAAAGACATTTTTGCCAAACTAAAAACAGCAGAAAAGAAAATCCCAAAAGCATCCAGTACACAAGGCTTATCAAGTCAGATCCTAAATCCCCTAAAATTCAGAACACAAATGTGTCTTTTTTTATATTCCCCATACATTACGTAGTGTCACACTAGTCCCAGTTGAGCAGAGAATGTTGTACAAGTAGCGCAAATGGATCCTCAGGGAAAAACAAAAAAAAAACTGCTATACTGTCACCCATTAACACTAATACTAGGAACAATCAGGTGAATACAAACCATTATGCTTCTTACACGATAAGAGCAGAGTGACTGAAATAACCACACACAAAAATTTAGAAACACACTATAAAAGCAATTTCCACCTATTCCACAATTATTTGCTACTGAAACAGGTTCTGGCTAAAGGGAGGCTCAAAAAGGTTTATTTAATATTCCTTCTGAATCAGCTGCATTAAAAAAAACAGCTCTTACAACAACATGTTGGTTACTACATTATGAAATGACATTTATGACTAAAAAGAAAACAGTCAAGTATGACATGTCCAGAAGTTCAAAATCCAAGGTGCATGCTCTCGGTTTTGGAAGGTGTATGCATTCTGCAATTAACAGCAAACAAGTATTAAAACAGATACAAGGTGGCAAAGTGAAGTAAACTAAACAGAATGAAAATTTTACTTGGTCTATATGACAACTTCAAATAACCAAGGTATAATAAAATATATGAATCTCAGTTTTTAATTTTTCAGATGACAGTCCAAAGTCTCATAAGGTAGATGTCAGTAGGACTGATCAACTGCATTCAAGACACACTATGAATGCAGAGATCTGTCATTTGACTACACAGCATGTTCTATACGATGATGTCTAGAAATGGTCAAAATACATAAGCAAATATCTCTTCAGAGGTCAAACTTGACAACTATGAATTCAAAATTTCAAATGTCACTTTAAAGGATTTTTTAGAATTACGCTGAAGAACTTACACAGCAACATCTGGGTTACATTGGAAAGTATTAGATTTATGCGAAGAAAAACAAGCCATAAATGAACTACAGCTGACAGTACTGAACTCCAAAAGAAAGGATAAAAACCTCAGTTTCTTATTCAATGTAATAGGAACAGGTCTGTAGAATAAAAACAGTACTAACAAGTACAGTATGTACAAAAGAAATTATTTCACTTTCCACAATTTCCCAATGTATACGCCATTTTCCCCATATGATACTATTTCAGTATCATGACCAAATATACCATATGCTGCTTTATACTGTATAGCTTTTTAACTGTCCCAGCGACTTTTCTTGCGTTTGGGTGGTTCTGGAATAGCAAAACTCTCACTTTTGCTATCCCGGCTGCTGCTACTCTCTCTCTTACTCTCTCCATTTCTTTCACTGCTGCTTCTGCTTTCACTGTGTCGGCTGCTACTGGAATGTCGACCTTCACCATATCGATCTCTTTCTCCATGACGGCTGCCCCCATCTCCATGGCGGCTACCTCCATCTCCATGGCGGCTGCCACTATCTCCATGGCGATGACCATCACTTCGACGACTGCCGTCTCCATGACGATGACCATCTCCATGTCGGCTGCTACTTTTGCTGTCACTGTATCGATCTCTGCTGCTGCTACTACTACTACTGGTGTTTTCTAAAGCATTTCCACCTGCACTGTTGCCACCAAAATTGATTCCTCCACTGCTCGAGTAGCCTGTAATAATACTGCTGAAGCTTCCACTCATGGGATATCCTTGCAATTGCTTTAAAGAAGCAGCATCTAATAAATCACTGGAAGCATTCTGAGGAGTTTTTGATGGCACAGAACTAAGGCTACCGGCACTGGTCCATCCACCAGCACTGCTATCCAGATTGCTAGTCTTCTGTGCTGAAGAACTGGCTGCAACAAAATGATTCTTGTACTGAAGCTATTGAAAGAAAATTACACACAGTTAAATTAAACAGATCATATTAAAAGGCAAGAAATTTCAACTTGTCTTACTTTTTAGGCTGGGTACAAGCAGACATAACCCCATTTACTATTACTACCAAATGCCATCCTACTTTACAACAAAAAAAAATGTCATTGCTCTTTTCCTTAATGAATACACAAATGCACTTTCTTTTAAGTTCTAAAGTTGTAGACTAATAAATTTAACTTCAACAGTACAACATACCTTAAAGCAACCTACTAACCAAACTGACAAGAGTCAGCTTTTGCGACATTTCCTTTGACATGAGAACTCTTTGCACCAAGGATAAGTTTTCTTATTTCTGAAGAATGGTGATCTACAATGTGGCAAATAAGTCTACTCCTCTTTTATGGGCATTCCTTTGTCAATATAGGATGCCTCAATAGATTAGGCCCAATAAGAAAGTTTGGCATTCTGCACAGTGCACCCCTAGAGATGGGAAGAGTTCACTGGTGAGGTTCTTTTGGATTTAAGCCTATATAGGTCTGGTGTTAGGTAGGTGCTTATGTAAACTACAGCTAAGCAGGACACTGGCATGGCATCGTTGAAGAAGAATGTCTTTGCTGGGGTAACATTTTGTGCATACTGTAACCAGAGTGTAATCTGCTCTAACCAAAAGTTTCCAAGCTGTCCGATATATATTCCTCCATATGCAGAAAGAAGCCTGTACTCCTTTAGGCTACCATGAAGACTACAAGAACTTCTTACCTCTTTGCCTTTATCCATTTTGTCTGGAATAATATTTAAAAAAAGGGTTTTCAGCAGACTGCAGTTAGCTTAAGTTAGAATTCAGTAGCAAAAACAAAAATATAACTCACACTGTTCCCAGACAGAGTCAGAGCAAGATGGATTGAAAAACAAAAAGCACATCAATATTGAAAACACTATCAAGTCATATGGGGTACAGCACAGTGATGTAGCATTTGGAGTCACTGCTTCCAAGTGCTTGCTTCTCCCATTTGGTCCCCATGATGGGTACCCCTTTTTGTACAGTCTCTCCACATCTCCAAAAATGGTGGTGTTACTATACAAGGGGTTCTACTGGCATGATAAAAGGTAGACAGTAAGAAGCTGCTTTAAAAAACACCATCCGACTGAGTCTTGCAAACTCTGTGTATGCAAGGATGTATGCCTCAGCCCCTTTGGAAGAATCTTAAGAACACTGACTAACTGCAGTAGTATATATACCTTTTGAAGAGTAGCATAAGCGATCTCTGTGCTTATCAAAATGAAAGCCTTCTGTGCACCCACAGTAAGAACAGCAGATTCTAGAGAAGCAAGTTGTTTATATAAATATGAAAAAGGATTATCTGTTGGCTGTGATTACGATGCAGGATTTAACAGGAACAAAGTCATTCTAAAAAAGGGGATATATCACAAGGAACAACATGAATCCAAATGTGTTGATTGCACTACATGCATTAGGTGGATTGTACACACTAAATTGGTCACATGTGCAAGTGTGGTGTGGAAGAACTATTGCAGCAGGGCTAGCCACCTGGCAGTGTAAACCTAGACTCTAGAGGACTGTCACTGTTGAAGTGACACCCAACATCATGTGCAAAAATGGGAAAAATGGGTTACAGGTGGATGGATGGGTTCAACAGACAGTCTGAGTGATAATTATCAACTGTAAAGTGTTTCTGTTCGTTTTTTTTAGAATTCGTTTTTTTTTTTTTTTTTATATTTACTGATACTGTATCGGGGATCAATTATGTGCCCATACAATAGGGCAAATCAGACAATAAAAGGAACTAGTAAATGTTTAAAGGTTTCATAAAATTCTGCAGAAATGTTGCCTGGTCCACTGGCTTTTTATTTTTTGAGATACTCTATTGCTGTGTTTATATCCTGTAATGTGAAGTTGAGTCAATGAATAGCTTTTCATTTCTACGTTTTGCAAGAATTCTGTTATACTATTATGAACATTCTAAAAAATTTAAGTTCTTGTCAGTTACTATTTGGACAACTGATGGATTAAAATAGATTACATCATTATGATCTAACCTGATCCATTAACAGTTTGTCAGAGCCATAGTAATACGAATAGCTCTTACAAGGCTCAGCTGGTTAATCTTGATTCTTGTCTGACATCTGACCATCTAAGACATTTATGAAAGCTTACAAATGTTTAACCGCATAAGTGTATCTGATGCTTCTATCTTGGGCTCAAAGATGCAAACAATGGACTTTTTTATTTAATATCTTCAACAATGAAACTGTTCATCAAGGCAAACACACCCATTAAAGGCATAATATTTAGAGGGCAGCAAAGCTGCCTGTTGTGCACTTTGACTCCAAAAGACTTGGAATACACAGGAAACATGATGCATAAAGCAAAGGTTAAGAAAATAATTTGTCTTAATCTTATTACTAAAACTAAGAAAAACAGACAACAGAATTTAAAGCAAGTTCAACGGAGGAATGGCCTGACCCAACCCTATGGAGCTTCACGGGTTAACACTAAGCTAACTGCCCCTGTGGGGAATTTTAAGCCTAGCCAATTATCCCATCTGAGAATCAGACCCTGCACCTTGTGTCGGTAAGGTAAACACCTCAACCACTATGAACCCTCACAATCTTACTGCTGCAATTTGTCATTTTAATGGAAATCAGTACCAGGCCAATTCTCTTGAAAGCTTTGCATTTTAATTCAAGGATGGATGTGTATACCTGCAAGTAGGCAGAGAGATACTCTACCCATTAATCTGACCATTGTCTGACATGAAGCCTGTTAAACTGCCGGAAGGGTTTATCCTTCTCATGGCCTAATACTGCACCCATACTTTTGAAGAGAATGTACTCTGACTAAAATAAATTTAGTCCCTTTTGAATGTCTGTTATATTGTCTTTATAAGCAGTAAAACAAGCATATGATGATGCTATCATAAAGTATATCTTTTTTTCTATTCAAACTGGATACAAGGGATTCTACCTTTAGTCCCACTGGACATCTTACAGAACTAAAAGCCTGACTGGAGAAATATTACGTTTACTTATGTTTAAGCCACAAAAGTCATAATCTTCAAATATCTACAAGTCCTTGTGCTTGAATTATGTCCAAATATACATTTCAAAAGATAAGGCTCAAAGATCACTTTCAGATTCCTTCAATATGCATTCCAAATTCTGCTATAAAAGGATAATAAATAAGATTTGACTGTGACTTTAGGAGAAGAACTAATGTTGGTATTTCCAACCCTGTCAGTTCTGGTATAGCATCAGTATCAGGCATTGCAGCTGCCACTGAGAAATTCTGGGAGAATACATGAGAAAAACTGTTTGTTAAACTGGATGTGTAACCAAACCTATTATGAAAGGGAAGAGTACTTCTCAACTACCCTTACACAAGTTATCAAAGGCTGTCGAAGCTTATGTGAACATGACTAGAATTCAAGAATACCATTTAGTCATAACAGACTCGATGTGTTAAGAGAAAAATTAAATGCACTTCACAAACCAGGGTCCAGCAAAAAAGTACAGTTTTGTACCTACCATAAATGTAGATGTTCGAGGATCTACATTGCTGCAGTCATAACCTGTGGGTAGTCCGCTGTCCTCGATCGGCCCGAATACCAAAGAGCTAGGCTGGCGTCTGTCATTGTCGCCTGGAGCTGACGTCAGTACGTAGTAGTACTTAAGCACATGACCGACGCATAACCTCAGTCTTTCTTGCCCCAGATGTCAGAAGGCCTAAGAATGAAAGAAGGCCAGAGCCAAAATAGTAAACACCCAACCACAAACTATAGAGGGGAAGGAGGGAGGGATAATTGGACTGCAGCAATGTAGATCCTCGAACATCTACATTTATGGTAGGTACAAAACTGTACTATGTTCTTCGTCTCACATTGCTGCAGTCATAACCTGTGGGTAGAATCCCAAAGCAAAGGAAAAGGGAGGCTGGCAAACTAAGTAGCATTAGGAGCTGCTAACATGCCCTGTAAAACTGCAGTGGCAAACCCAGCCCTGGACTTGGAATAAAGAGGGAGATGGTAATGCTTAGTAAAAGTGTGTACTGAACTCCAAGTAGCTGCCTCCAAAATATCCTTAGTAGCTACCCCCTCAAAAAAGCAGTAGATGTGGCAGTAGCCCTAGTAGAATGAGGCCTGATCCCAGCAGGAACATCCTTCCCATGATGAGAATAACAAAAAGCAATACATTGACCAATCCACTTAGAAATAGTCTGCTTTGAAACAGCCTTCCCTTGTGAACCCAAAGCAAAAGAAACAAATAACTGTTGACTCTGTCTGAACTCTTTAGTTCTGTTCAAATAATAACATAACTGTCTGTGGATATCCAAAGAATGCAAGACTTTTCCCCCCTTATTTTGGGGATCAGCATAAAACGTAGGCAAATGAATAGACTGGTTCAAGGCCACATTGGAAATCACTTTAGGCATAAAAGTAGGGTTAGTTCGCAAAGAAACTCTATCCTTATGGAATATCAGAAAGGGTTCAACTGCCATGAGTGCCTGCAATTCAGATACCCTCCTAGCAGAAGTAATGGCCAACAAAAAAGCAGTCTTCCAAGACAAAAACTTCAATTCAGACAAAGCTGCAGGTTCAAAAGGAGGTAAAGTAAGCTTCTCCAACACAAAATTGAGATCCCAGGAAGGAGTAGGAGCTCTACGGGGGTCTTATATTCTTTGCCCCTCTAAGAAATTGTTTGAACAAAGGGTGAGAAAATAAAGGAGGGTCACAATCATAGTGAGCAGAAATGGCTGCAGCATGAACCTTCACAGAAGAGAATGACAAACCCTTGTCCAGTAATTCAGTAAGATACTGCAGTGCAAAACTCAAATTAGGCACTGAAACATCAAAGCCCTTTGCTGTGCTCCAAAGAAAAAATCTCTTCCATTTATCAGCATAAACTTATCTAGTACTAGGCCGCCTGGCTTCCAAAATGACATCTAAAACCTGTTGAGGAAGCTGAGACCCCACCGGCTCCATTACAGAATACGCCAGGCTGTTAGATGCAGGGACTGCACCCAAACATTGAGAAAATGATTGTTTGACTGGGACAACAAATGAGGAACCTGTGGCAAAGGCCAAGGAGGCTCCTGAATTGAACTCCTCAGCAGAGGATACCAATGCTGACGAGGCCAATCTGGTGCTATTAGGATCATGCAAGGCTTGTCCCTCCTGGCTTTCAAGAGTACCTTGGGAAGAAGAGGCAGAGGGGTAAAAGCATAAACGTGAAGGTTGTTCCAACTGAAAGATAGAGCATCCACTTTCCAAGCATTTGGGTGGAACAACTTTGTGCAAAATTTTGGCAGTTGGAAATTCAGTGGAGAAGCGAACAGATCTATGTCTGGAGCTCCCCAAGCCACGGTCAACTGTTTGAATACCTGAGGGTCCAGTTTCCACTCGTGGGGATCCACAATTTGCCTGCTCAATACATCTGCTAGGGAGTTCTGTGCTCCTGGCAGAAACCGTGCTTGAAGATTGATGTGCAAACTCAGAGCAGTCTCCCACAAAATCATTGCTTGTCTGCAAAGAGGGTAGGAATGGGTTTCCCCCTGCTTGTTGATGTACCACATGACTGTTGTGTTGTCTGTTTGAATCAACACCTGTCCCGGCTGAAGTAGGTCCTTGAAGGCCAGCAATGCAAATTGGACTGCTAACATCTCCTTCATGTTGATATGCAAATGTAGTAGTTTGGGAGGCCACGTGTCTTGTATCCATTTTCCACTGAAGTGTGCTCCCCAAGCCAAGTCCGAGGCATCCGTCGTTAGGATCTGACTCGCCTCTGGTCGTATCACAGAGAGTCCCTTGTTTAGGTGACATTCCTGAGCCCACCACAAGAATTCCTTCTGGATGCAAGGTATAATCTGAATGACAGTGTCCAAACCGTGGCAGTGTTGAGTCCACACACTTTTGAGATACCATTGTATCTTCCTCATATGCAGTTTGGCATTGGGAAGTACTAGAATGCAGGATGCCATGAACCCCAAGGCTTGAAGGACTGTCCTTGCAGTCAGCCTGGACATTACTGATAACTGCTGGAAGTACAGATGAAGAGTTCTTTGTTTGTCCGGGGTCAGAAATACCATCTGAGAAGCTGTATTCAGTCTCACACCCAGAAAGCACATGTCCTGAGAGGGCACTAGACTGGACTTTATTTCGTTCACAGAATACCCTAGGCACCTTAAAACTGCCATTACATACTGGAGATGTTGTAGTAACTTGTCCTTGTTTTGAGCAAGAATCAGGCAATCGTCCAGATAAGGATAAATTTGTATTCCTCTCTGTCTGAGGAAGGCAATCACAGGAGCCAGAACTTTTGTGAATACCCTGGGCGCAGTAGATAAACCAAAGGGCAATGCAGAGAACTGATAATGAGAAGAACCAGCCCGGAATCTCAGGAATATCCTGAAGCTGGTTCTGATAGGGATGTGAAGATAGGCCTCTGAGATCCAGGGTTACCATCCAGTGATCTTTGCCTAGCATAGGCAGAAGTTGTTGTAATGTTAACATTTTGAACTTTGGAATGTCTAGGTAGGTATTGAGAATGGACAAATCCAGAATTGGCCTCCAAGTGTTTCCTTTCTTTGGCACTAGGAAAAGGCGGGAATAAAAACCTAGGCCTACTTCTGACGGAGGGACCACCTGAATTGCCCCCATCTGCAAAAGTAAAGAAATTTGCTCCTGAGCCTCCATCCTTTGCTGAGGAGGCACATCCGGCATGCCTTTGAAAGGAGGAAAGGTGTGAAAATAAAACTTGTACCCGTGATTTATTATATCCAACACCCATTTGTCCTGGGTGACCAAATGCCAGTTTTGTTTGAAAAGTCCCAATTTTCCTCCTAGAGGGGCTGCCAGTAAAGAAGGGTCTGGCAGCGGAAGATACAGGTCATTGGGTCTTTTTACGAAAGGGCTGACCCCTGCCTTCACCAGAAGACTGTGCAGGTCCTAGGTCTGAAAGAACCCTGAGTGTGGGCTCTGCCTCTACCACGTCTAGACCTGCCCTTAGACTGATAATCCGAAGAAGGATAAGACCATCCTCTAGCAGGCCAATTCCTACTAAACTTAGGGGGCTGCACCTGCATAAAATCCTTGACCGCCTGCATAGACTTAGCCTTATCTTCCATCTTTTTCAAAACTGATTCCACAGGAGGACCAAAAAGTACTTCTGATTGAAGAGGAGCATCCAAAATCCGAGCCTTAACATGCTCTGACAAATTTTGATCCTTAAGCCAGGCATGTCTACGAATAACTGAACCTGTAGCAGCCACCCTGGATGTAGCCTGAAGAGCATCGAAACCACACTGTAAAGAATGCTTGCCAACTTGATCTGATGCATGAACCAACTCCTGGAGCTCCTTACACTATATACCCTCAGATAAAGCATCCACCTTAGATTTCAACTGACCCAACAAAAAGTTCTGATACTTCAGCATATGAAATTGGCAATTCAACGCCCTCATAGCTAACGTAGATGAGGTGTACACTTTTTCCACCACCTATCTAAAGCTCTAGAATCTTTATCCAAAGGAACTGGATTCTTAACTACAGAAGCCCTAATACCCTTCGGACCTTGAATAATAGTTTCGGATCAGCTCTAGGACTTTTGTACAAATATTTATGTGCTTCTGGAACTCTATAATATCTGTCCGGCTTAACAGGGGCAGGAGGCAAAGAATCAGGATTAAGGGAAGATTCAGAAAAAACATCCTGAACAACATCTAAGACAGGAGGAATAGCCAAGGGCCTATGCTGTGGTAGAAACAAAAATTCCCTAAGCCTCTTCCGAGAATCTGAAAAATCCTGGCCTTCCCACTTAAAATGTTCCCTCATGGAATGTAAAGTCTCAGAAAAAGAAAAATCCTCTGGAGGAGAAGCAGAAGGACAGGAATCCTCTGCATCCGAGTCTGAATAAGAAGGGAAATCCTGAACTTCCTCTGCTGAGGAATCAGAGTAGTCAGAGGAATGATCCATTCCCTCTAAATCTGCCTCCACCCTAGGCCTTTTTTCTGGGGGGGGGGGGGGGCATAGAACCCCTGATCAAAGTAATCAAGTCCTCCACCATTTTCAACATATGTTTTTTAGGAACAGGGGCTGAAGAGCTAGAACCATGACCAGGGCCAACAAGACAAGGTTTGGCCTTAGCATGGCCTTTAGTCACTGAAGTAGAAGGCCTAATAACCTTCTGTAAGGATGGTACTACAGACACCTGAGAAGCACCCTTCAGCTGGGCCTAAATCCTGAGAGGCCAACTCCTGCAAAAGTAAAGGTTCCCCCTGGGATTCAGCCGAACCCTCGGCAGGATCCACAGATTCAACCGGAGGCTCCGTAGAACCGGCGTCTGCAACGGACGACTCATCTGGTTTAGACTTCAGATTTATCTTTACGCTTTTTAGCGGTAGCGGGCGTCGGAGGATCCGACGGCATGTTATAGTTACACCTTTTACCAAAAACAAGCCTGGCACAGTCTAATCTCCTTTTAATGGTGTGCTTATTAAATCTAGCACAAAAGCGACACCCGACCACGTTGTGCTCAGGCCCCAAGCAAGGAATACAGAAAGAGTGAAAATCCCTATGAGGTATCTGTTTCCCACAAGAAATGCAATTATTAACTTTTTCTGACATCCGGAACTGAGGCAAGAAAAGACAAAGATTTCTAACGGGGTACTTAGCCCAACTTGGTCTTCGGTCTGAAACTCGAAAAAAGACAATTTCAGAACGCCGAACGGCACTCGCAAACGCTGCTTCTGCTTCGGACCACGCGGCAAGAAAGACTGAGGATATGGCGTCGGTCATGCGCTTAAGTACTACTACGTACTGACGTCAGCTCCAGGCGACAATGACCGACGCCAGCCCAGCTCTTTGGTATTCGGGCCGATCGAGGACAGCGGACTACCCACAGGTTATGACTGCAGCAATGTGAGACGAAGAACATCATTACAATTATGAAGGCAAATAACAGGTGATGAGTTAGTGCTAATGGATGCCACAGTTTACAAATAAAATTTCTCATCTTATGAAGGATGATTATATTTAATCAGTGATTGAAACAGCGATTAACCTGGCTTACAAGTACATAGAACTTTAACTTTTAGACTTTATTCAGTTGGATATGGACATATGCAGCTTTCCTTCTGCTGAATATCCTAGAGAAGGAGTATTTGCCAATATCCCCAAAATTCATACAAAAAATCTTCTTTTAGACAAACAATGACCGTAAGCAAAATACCAGCAGTTTAGAGCCAAAGCTAAAGTGACACAGTCAACTCCATGTTACATTTAAGACTTGTGGAACTTTTTAAGAAAATTAAAAACACTGACGTAGAAAATGTATTAGTTATCACCAAATTAACTGTGTTGAATTATTCCACAGCAGGAGGAACAGAAATGGTTAGGTACTTTCTGGCAAACATTACCATTCTTACACACAAGGAAATTACTACTTGGTGCACTACTACTAAATTTCTTTTTACCTGTTAGAGTTAATCAAAAAGTGAAAGAAATGGCAGCAGGGCATTATAGTCCCTACATTTGCCAATGTGGTACTAAATGAATGGGAAAGAATAAGAATTTATGTACTCGCCATAACGTTCCATCTGAGTAGGTATCTTCATTTGTCTGCAACCTTTGGAATACGGATCCGAGCCGGCAACTTCTACCACAGCATAGATCCGAGCTCCTAGCTCCTCCCTTTACTCATAATCCCCTGCCAACCCTGACTGACCTCAGATCAAGTTTGCCCCATATAACAACTTGCTAGTGTGTCCCGGAAGTGACTCATGTAAGACAATTCCTACTTAGAATCATATTGGTCAGGGGGAAGGCGGGTGGGATGGTTGCAGACAAATGAAGATACCTAACTCAGATGGAACTTTATGGTGAGTACATAACTTCTTAATCTGAAGTAGGCACTTCATTTGTCAGCAACCTTTGGGACAGAGTCCCCAGCTACCTGAATCTTGGGTGGCCTTCATGGAAGGATATTCCGGAACACTGCAGAGCCAAAGGACGCCCTACCTCTGGAGACAACATCCAGTTTGTAATGGCTGATAAAGGTATGGGATGAAGCCCAAGTGGCTGCGGAACAAATATCATCCAAGGGAACCCTAGATCTAAAAGCAGCCGATGTAGCAATGGCCCTAGTAGAATGAGCGCGGACTCCCTGAGGTGAAGGCCGTCCCAGACTCTGATATGCTAAGAGAATACAGCTAGCTTTCCATTGTGACAGGGTAACTTTAGAAACCGACTTGCCTAGGTTGGTTTTGGCAAAGGAGACAAACAACTGGTCGGATTGTCTATGACCAGCCGTTCGATGAATATAAAAGCGCAGTTGTCTGTGCACGTCCAAAGAATGCAGCTTATATTCTCCTTTGTTCTGATAGTTGGGGAAGAACACGGGAAGATTAATAGATTGATTAATGTTTGCTTCGGAAGATACCTTAGGCAGAAAAGACGGATTGATCCTGAGGTAAACTCTATCCTGATGGAAGGTCAAATACGGTGGTTTGACACAGAAAGCCTGAAGTTCAGAGACACTTTTGGCCGAAGTAATAGACACCAGAGAGGCCGTTTTCCAAGAGAGGTATTTGAGATCAATCGTGGCCGCCGGCTCGAAAGGGGGGATTAGTCAAGGCTTGTAGAACTAAAGCTAAATCCCATGGGGGTACTACCTCCCTGACAGGAGGTCTGAGGAGGAAGGTACCCTTAAGGAAAGTTTTACAGAGCTTGGAGGTAATAAGAGGGCCAGACTCATGCCCTACATGATAGTGTGAAATCGCTGCTAGTCGCACCTTGACTGTAGAACAGCTAGCCCCCTGATGAAAAAGGGTAGATAGAAAATCCAAAACCGATGTTAAAGGCGCTGTAAAAGGATTTAAATGATGGTGCTCAGCCCAGATGGAAAAGCGTTTCCACTTACTCCGATAGACCTTTCTGGTGGATGGCTTGTGTGCTGCTACTAGAATGGCTTTGACTGGTGAGGAGATTCTGGGAGTCCTTATCAAGAGTGGAACTGGAGCAACCAAGCAGTCGGCTTGAGGTTGACCAGGTTGGGGGTCGGAAGACCCAGGGGGTGAGTAATGAGATCCAGAAGAGGATCCAAAATCCAGGGCGGATGAATCAGGTGAGACCATAGGTACGGGGAACCACGTCTGACAAGGCCAGAATGGGGCAATGAGGATCATCTTGCTCCCCAACCGACTGGCTTTCTGTAAAAGTTTCAGCATCAGGGGCAGTGGAGGGTAAGCGTAAAGAAGACCGGGAGGCCAAGCATGTAATAGAGAGTCTCTCGGGGACTCCCCCAGAGAGGGGATTAGGGCGAAGTAACTGTTGCATTTGGTATTTGAAGGAGAGGCAAAAAGATCGCAACAGGGTTGCTCCCATTGGGCAAATATTCGCTCCGCTACTAGAGGATCGAGAGACCATTCGTATGGAGTCAGGATTGTACGACTGAGCCTGTCTGCTAGGATGTTGGACTGTCCCGGAATGTGCATTGCAATGAGAAAGCGGTTGGTGGATAACGCCCATTCCCACACTCTCATGGCCTCGCGACAAAGAGGATAAGTCCTGGTTCCCCCCTGTTTGTTGATGTACCAGACCACTGACGTTGTCCGTATGTACCGCAATCGTCCCAATCGGAAGGAGGACGTGAAGTGCCTGCAACGTCAAAAGCACCACCCTAATCTCTAGGACATTGATATGCAAGGAGGTCTCTATGTCGTTCCACGTGCCTTGGACCGTTCTGCCTGTATAATCCCCGCCCCCAGGTGAGAAGCATCCGTGGTCACTGTGGCGATGGGAGGAGGCATCGAGAATGGACGTCCCGTGTGGAGGCTCGGGGACTGGAGCCACCACACGAGCGACCCTCTGCAAGTCCTGTTTAGGGGAATGGGATGGTACAGAGGGCTGCGAGACATGGACCATTGCACCTGAAGGGTCCACTGCAGGACCCTCATATTCAGACAGGCCAAGGGCAGCAGAGAAATTGCTGCCGCCATGGACCCTAGAGCCCTCAGGACCAATTCAAAAAAAAAGGAACTAACACTACCTAACTTACATTTGACCCTAAAAGCTAAGAGATACAGTACCTGTTATTCTAAAGGTGTTGTATATTTAGTTATGTGCAAAGCGTGTCAAAAATATTATATTGGGAAAACTGAAAGGCACCTTAGAAATAGAATATACGAGCACATAAGAGATATAAATAGGCACAATGATAATAATGCTTTATATCGACATGCAATAGAGTGTAAAAAAGCTGATTATAAATTTTGGGTATTGGAAGTGGTAGAATGTATGGAGCGAGGGGGTGATTGGGAAACCAAAGTTGAATACAGGGAGATGTGGCAACTCAGACTTGATGCCTGTGGTAATTGGGGTCTGAATGACCATATATCTATCACCCCTGCACTGAAAATATTAGCCAATGACCCAAAAATTAAAATGTTATAACAAACTGGTCCCACAATGTTTTTTGAAAAGGTTTTCTGAAATGTTTTTTGAAAATGTTTTTTGAATATGTTTTTTGAAATGTTCTTTGGAATGTTCTTTGAAATGGTTTTTGAAATGGATCGTGAGATGTTTTTGAAATGTTTTTTGAAATGTTCTTTGAACATGTTGCCTTGAATGTCTTGTTGGCAGTTGTATATTAGAAGTTCTCAAACAATTCAAGACAGTATTATCTACTGTCATGGAATTTTTTGTATAGAATTTTTTGTATAGAATTAATTTAATTATTTTACTACCTATTATTATTTTACTACCTATACAAATTTATCAAATCAATATTTATATTTTACTATTTATATTTATTCATATCTAAGATATATATACATGTATATTCATATTTATATAGAATTATTTATTTAATTAATTTATATATATATTTATACTGCATTCATTCTATTAGTTATTGTATAATATATGTCTTTTCATCAGCATCAAGATATTTTATTATTTATTCATTCAACTATATATGCACTTTATCACTCATTCAGTATTTTTAAAGAATGTAAAATCTTGAATATTTTATTTTATTTTGTATTATCAATTGCATTTTTATATGGTTCAACACGAAGATGAAATGCCCTTTTAAATTTAAAACTTTAACATTGTATTAAGCAATTAATCAATTAACTACTATTGGGAATCAACAATATAAAAGACTGTTGGGATTAGTTTAAAATTGGATTCTGAAGAAGTCTCCGTTGTGGGAGATGAAAGCGCTAAATCCGAGGTGTTTTCATGTTTGTTTTGGTTGTTTACATTAAAGAATTTAGTTTTTAAACTATCTGTCATTCGTGGTCTATGCTGGTAAAGTACTACGGAGGTTCAGCAGAAAAAGGGAGAGATAAAGGACAGCCTTAATAGTGCCGGGACGTAATTGGTGTTTGGTGACATATTCTTCTTGGTTACAAGTTTTTAATGGTACAGAGGGCTGCGAGACATGGACCATTGCACCTGAAGGGTCCACTGCAGGACCCTCATATTCAGACGGGCCAAGGGCAGCAGAGAAATTGCTGCCGCCATGGACCCTAGAGCCCTCAGGACCAATTCCGCCGGTGGAGCTTGAAGTTGGAGGATGGCCTGTACATGCAACCTCAGGTTCTGAAGCCGATCTGGAGTCAGAAAAGCAAGCATTAGTTTGGAATCCAGTCTCGCCCCTATGAAATCTATTACCTGTGTAGGAGCCAGACAGGACTTGGCCATGTTGACCGTCAATCCTAGACATGGAGCAAGATTGAGGACGTAATCCCTGCATGAGCAGAGCAGATGCCTTGTAGGGGCGGTAAGGAGCCAGTCCAGGTACAGAAAGACCTGAATTCCCTGGAGTCTCAGGTGGGCCGCTATTGCCACTAAGACTTTGGTGAACACCCTGGGGGCTGAGGTGAGACAGAAGGGGAGGGCCCTGAACTGAAAATGACTGGCTCCCAGCCGGAAGCGGAGAAACCTCCTGGAGCGTCTGTCCACTAGAATGTGATAGTACGCATCCTTGAGGTCTATCGAGCACATCCAATCGTTCTCCCATAACAGGGGGAGAATTGATTGCAGCGTGACTATCCGGAACTTTTCTTTGGGTACTGCCAGGTTCAAGAGAGAGAGGTCGAGGATGGGCCTCAAGTCCCCCGTCTTTTTTGGCACCAGAAAGAACCTGGAGTAAAACCCTGATCCGAGCTGATCTGGGGACGGGTTTTTTTTTTTTTTTTTTTTTTTTTTTTTTTTTTTGTGCTTCTCTCTCTTTTTTTTTTTTTTTTTTTTTTTTGTTTTACTCTTAAGTTTTTTTTTTTATTTTTTTTTTTTTTTTTTATCTTCTTTTTTTTTTTTTTTTTTTTTTAAAATTTTTTTTTTTTTTTTTTTTTTTTTTTTGTTTTTTTTTTTTTTTTTTTTTTTCCTTGGAAAAAAATCATTAAATTACCTGCTTAACACAGTAAATTCTGTCCTCAGCCAGGCGCCTCGAAGAACTGACCTGGCAGCCACCCACAGGCCTGTAAGATAAAAGAAAGTGTTCCCCCTGTTAAAATGTACTAACTGACTTTTTTTGTTTGCTCTGTGGAAGGTTTTTCAACATGAACTGCCCTGGAAGAAGTAAACTTCTTTCCATCTATCAAGTGCCTACTGAAACTTTACAAGGGGCAAAGAACCTCTAATCAAAGTAATCAAATCTTCTGCCATTTTAAGCATATGCTTCTTGGGCACAGTTCCTGAAGAACTAGGGGTGACACCAACTGAAGCTAAACCTGGCCTGCCTCTGGGAGAGGCCTTGGAAACAGAAGGAGAGGGCCTAACCACCCTAGGAAGGGAGAGGAGTACAGTAACCTGAGAAGCCCCTTCAGCCTGACCTGCCTCCTGAGAGGCCACATCCTGCAATAACAAAGTCTCTCCCTGGGACTCCAAAGAAACCTCCGACGGAACCACCGGCTCCACCGACACCTCTAAAGAACCGGCGTCCGGTACGGACGGTTCTTCTAGCCTAGGCTTAGCTGCTTTGTCCTTGCGCTTCTTCGAAGAAGCGGGCGTCGGAGCATCCGACGGCATTTTATAATTACACCGCTTCCCGAAGACTAACCTGGAACAATCTAACCTTCTCTTTATAGTGCGCTTATTGAATCTAGCACAAGAGCGACACCCAACAACGTCGTGCTCAGGCCCTAAACAAGGAATACACAAAGTATGATAATCTCTATGCGGTATCTGTTTCCCACAAGAAATACAGTTATTCACTTTTTCTGACATCCGGTAAACCACTGAGGCAAGAAAAACTAAAATATTCTAACGGGGTACTTAGCCAACTATGACTCGGTCTGAAACTCCGAATTCGAAAAATTTCAGAACGCCGAACGGCACTTGCAACGCTGCTTCTGCATCGGACCATGCGGCAAAAAAGACTGAGGAAATGACGTCGGTCATGCGCATTTGTACCCTGACGTCCTGATGTCAGTCAAATGCGCCTTGATCGACGTCAGCCTTATACTTTGATATTCGGGCCGACCGAGGACAGCGGACTACCCAAGTGTAAGGACGGCAGCAATGTGAGATGAAGAACATCCTCCTGGAGCGTCTGTCCACTAGAATGTGATAGTACGCATCCTTGAGGTCTATCGAGCACATCCAATCGTTCTCCCATAACAGGGGGAGAATTGATTGCAGCGTGACCATCCGGAACTTTTCTTTGGGTACTGCCAGGTTCAAGAGAGAGAGGTCGAGGATGGGCCTCAAGTCCCCCGTCTTTTTTGGCACCAGAAAGAACCTGGAGTAAAACCCTGATCCGAGCTGATCTGGGGGGATGGGTTGGATGGCTCTTTTTTGTAAAAGCTGCTGAATTTCTGTAGCAGCCGCCTCCCTCTGACTGGGTGGTACGTCGGGGAGGCTTCTGGTTTTGGGGGTTACAATAAAAGGAATTTGGTAACCTCTGGATATGATGCGAAGCACCCAGCGATCTGTTATGGACTCCCACATTGCTAGGTGCCTCGAAAAACGCCCCCCCCGACTGCCTCCAGAGTGGAGCAGCCGGGCAACCCCTCAGGGGTTCTGCGTGGGCCTCTCAGAGAAGGGTTCTCTGCACCCAAAATTCCTGGGATCCCCTCTGCCTCTAGGGCGGCGTCCTCCCTGTCCTCCTCTGCCACGAGAGGACTGGTTATCTGGAGCAGACTGGGACTGATGAGATTTCCGGACCACATCTTCTTCTGACCCTTTTGGTTCTTGGAAAAGGACCTCTGGGGAGCAGAGAAGCAGACTCCGATGGCAGACATCTTCCCGTCTTTCTCGCTCTGGACTAAAGTGTCGCGAATGGTTTTGCCAAACAGAGCAGAACCATCAAAGGGGGCATTAGCGAATGACGCCTTAAAGGGTTCCGAGAAGTCACAATGTCGGAGCCAGGCTTGTCACCTCATGACCAGGCCGACTCCGCCTGCTCTAGCGGCTCCCTCAGTGGCGTGAGACAAAAGCCGCATAGAGGTGTTAGAAATGGACCATAGAGTGGACATTCGGGAGTACAGTTGTTTGTCCCCTTCCGACATGGACTCTGGGGGGGAGGCAGCATATTCTTTGATCAGATCCCGCTGCATCCGGATGACGTGTGCCATACAGATCAGCGCCCTCATCGAGAAGGTTGCTGAACTGAAGGCCCACTTCCCAAGGCGGTCCATCGCAGGAGACTCCTTGCTCGGTGGGTGGACCGTGGGGCTCTCCTGAGCCAACTCTCTCTTGGTGGCTGCCGCCACCAACATGGTATCCACAGGGGGACCTCTGCTCCAATGGGTTCTCTCTGTGGGGGCACTCAAGATCCTGTCCGGATGCTTGGGGACTGGCTCTACAGTGTCCGGCTCCCTCCAAGCCCTGGTGGCAATAAGGTGCACCAGGGGGTCGGGGGGGGGGACACCCAAGAGGTAGATGGCCCTGCTTTGAACACCTCTAGGGATACGGACTCATCGGAGGAAGACTTGAGGGCAGACCAACCCCCCCCCCCTGATCCTAAGCATTTCCATGATGTCTCCAAAGGAGACATCCTCAGGGGGTGACCTTGGGGAGCCTTCCCCTTCATCTAAGTCCGTATCTTCCATAAGGGACTCGGGGGGAGTCCACGTGCCTCCTCTTACACTTAAGACTTGTGAGGAACCTCCTCGGGGGCGTTGTCCGAGGAAATCTCACCAGCAATGTCATGTTCCGAAAGAACATCCCGAGGCACTGAAGCAGGCTGCCCCAAAGGCCGGGTGATGGGAGCCTGGACCAGCTGAGAGGGAGTGCAAGGGGGAGCCGAAGCCAGGACCGGAGGTCCGGATGCACTCAACAGTGCCCTCTCCACCGCAGCGAAAGCAGAGGGGGAGCCGCCCTCGATAGGATCCGGGAGTCGACTCCCACCCGGATCCGAAGCGGGGACCGGACCCGGGGCTGAGACCATCGGATCCGAAGGACCCGCGTGCTCCGACAGGGACGAGCCGAATGCACACCGAATCCCTCGGATCTGAAGCTCGGCCCGCGGCTCCGAGAGGTCGGATCCGACAAACTCGAGGGAACAGTCGGAGCCGAACTGCCCAGCACTGTCGGCTCCGACCCACCCCCGGATCCACCGTGGCTCGGCTCCGAACGCTCCGCACCTGGAAAACGGGTCGGAGAAGGAGCGATTGGAGCAAAGAATGGGGTCGAGCTCCCCCCCAGAGGGGGGGGGGGGCAAGAGCACTCCCATCTGCAGCTGGGCCTGGATGAACCTCCTCATCATCCGGTCCATGTCTGCATCCGACATGCTATAAGTGGACCTCAAAGAGTCCACCGAGGCAGGCCTGGAGTGCCGCCTCGATGACCTCGACTAGGACCGGGTCACCCCCTCCTCGGGTCCCGGAGAGAAGCAAGGGGATCGGATTCGAGGAGGAGGCGAATCAGAAGCCCTGGAGGGAGAAGCCCGTTTGGCGGGCGGGGCAGAGGAGTCCTCGGCCCGCCGCTTATGGTGCTTCTCTCTCCGCTTGTCTTTCTTGGCCTCCCTCTCTTCCGGAGCCGAAGCGGGAGGTTGAGTCCCGACCGGAGGGAGGGGGGCAGGAGTGGCCGCCACCGAGGGCTGGATAGTGGCCACAGAAGTACAGGAGGCCGGAGCCTGATCGGGGGGCAAAAGGCCCGCCAGAATCAGTTTCGACCTCCGGTCCTTAAGTGCCTGGAGTTGAACCCCGCGCAAATCGTGCATCCAGAGTAGAGGTGTTCAACCCCAAGGCACCTAATGCACAAAGTGTGGCCATCTGCCGTTGAAAGCTTATGACCACACTCGGTGCACTTAGAAAAAATGGCTTTAGGGGCCTCAGACATTTTAAAAAGGAAAACACACTCACTAGGTCCCTAAACACACCACACACACACTACGACCAGCGAGGAAGGGAGGAGAAAAGGATCACAAAAAAAAAAAAAAAAAAAAAATTAAATTTAGTTAGCTAAAAAGGGCTATAGGGTACCTAACAACCACTCACTCACACTTACAGCAACAGAAAAAAGGAAGAAAATTAGCAATTTTTTTCTCACAAGTTTCGATCCACCAGGAGCTCAGGAACCTAGCTTGTAGCTTGAAGCGCGGCAAACTAGATCTGGGGTCAGTCAGGGTTGGCAGGGGATTATGGGTAAAGGGAGGAGCTAGGAGCTCGGATCTATGCTGTGGTAGAAGTTGCCGGCTCGGATCCGTGATTGGATCCGTATCCCAAAGGTTGCTGACAAATGAAGTGCCTACTTCAGATACAGTTTTATAAAGACAGGATGATTTACAGGATGATACATCCTTTTCATTCTTCCTCACCAAGGTGTTTGGAGCCAATCCTCGGATCCAACCCTGCTGCATTCTATAGACTTTGGATCCAGCTCTCGAGCTCCTCCCTCTACCCACAATACTCTATCCAATAACCAACACCTCAGATCTAATTTGCCACCATTGTAGTCAAAGGTTTTGCTCTTGAGCTGTAATTATTTTTTTTTAGTCAAAAGTTTTGGATAGTTTTTCCATTTTCCTCCTACACCTTTTACTTCCTTTTTCCTCCCTCTTACCATTAGCTGGGTGTTGGGAGTTCGTGTACTTAGTGTTTTTATCTTGTCCTGTTTCATCTTCCACTTCATTAGCTCCTGTCAAATACCATTACTGGTATATTTTCCTTACCTTTCTAGGTAGTTAAAACTTACCATTGCTGGTATTCCTTATTTTTTTCCTTTGGGCTTACTCCATTGTTGGTCTCTTTCCAAAAAAAAAAAAAAAAAAAAAAAAAAGTTTTGCTTTCACTTATAAGGCTGTCTGGTAGAACTGATTTTTCTGTAGTAGTCTA
The DNA here is from genome assembly GCF_019279795.1 of Protopterus annectens. NCBI lineage: Eukaryota > Metazoa > Chordata > Ceratodontiformes > Protopteridae > Protopterus > Protopterus annectens. The sequence goes on along the minus strand of NC_056747.1, from coordinate 1,198,995,449 downwards.
CGAATGAGAAACTGACAGGGTTCAAGATGTGTACTTCTTGTGGACATAAGATCCCCAATTTGGATGCCCGCAAGAAGTGTGTTTACTGTTTAGGACCTGACCACTTCAATACAGTCTGTTCAGTATGCTCTACCTTCAACCTTGAGCATTAACTGGCAGGCGCAATAAATACTTGAAGGTCTTTTTCCTGCTTCTTCTGGGGCTCAACCCCCACCAAACCAGCAAAATCAGTTTCTTCAGAAACGGAAAACAGGTATCCACCGAAGAATCCTTGTGCTTCATTGGAGCCATTGGGAGAAGATCTGAAAAATCTCAGATCCTAAACCCACGAACCTTCCTTCTGATCCTAAATGCCTTTCGGATCCTACAGTTTCAGTTCAGATAGTGATTTCTCAACTTCTACCTCCTCATCAGATCCCAGGATCTCATATCAGACTTCTAGCTCTGCAGGAGCTGTACTCCTGAGTATATCATTAATCTGGTATCTCCTCCTTTACCAGACCAAATTTTCCAGACTCTGAAGAAACACTCCAGATCCTCAGCCACGGCCATCTTGCAGGTCTTCTAGGAGTCTGTCAGAGGCAGATGTGGATAGGATGATAGGGAAATTTCTCAAAGCACAGATCCAAATGGGGGTCCTGTCAGCTCTGTCCCCTCCTGGATCCATGCATGCATCTATTAAGCCCATTCTCTCTCCTTCTTCGATCAGACCAGTGCTTTCGGAGTCCCAGGATACGAGATTCCCTGAGAGGTTCAGCACTGGATCAGAGAAAAATATCTTCCTCGACTCAGTGTCCTTGACCAGTTTTGCTCCAATACCCTCAGATCAGAACAGGTCTCAGATCTGAGAGGTTGGCGTCAGGTCCGAGGGGTTGGGTTCAGCTCAGATTTTGTCAGATCAGTCCCTTCCTCAATGAGCCTCAGCTCTAGATGGCTCTGATACAAGTGCACCCCCTACCTTCCCTCCTCGGAGGCTTCGACTACAAGGTAGGGTCTTCTCAGCCTTCAAGGTGATGGTAAAGGCTTTTTTTCTTCACAGGGAACCATCCCATCTTCTCTTGTCTAGGATCCAACCCATCTCCTATCTTTGATTCACAGCTCTGAGCCCATCAGACCTATCCCACAGGGACAGCCAGTTCCGGGAAGCCTCCAAATGGCTGTGGAGGAATTTCCTCCCCTCTTCTGATCTCTCCCAAACATCCCATGGAGGAGGTTCCTTGGAAGAGGACATACAAGAGGAGATGCACAGACTCACCCCATGGATTCTCTCACAGAAGACGCTGATTTTGAAGAGGGACAGGGATCCCCCAAGATCACCACCTGATATCATCTCCTTTGGAAACGGTCTTGAGATCCTCAAATATACGAGTGGCTGGTCTTCCTAATCTCCTCCTCCTCCTGAAGAATCAGTGTTTCTGGACCATCTACATCTTGAGTGAAACCTCCCAGCAGATGAGCTGACTTGACTTGGTTTCCCACTGGGCTTGGAAGGAACCGGAAACTGTCGAACCTATTCCCAAATACCCACATACATTTCTGGCTCCTCCTGTTGCTAGACCCCACTGGAGCAAGAAGTCTCAGTGCATGCTTTTGTGGCGGCAGCCACCAAGAAGGAGCTAGCTGAACAGAGCTCTTCTGTCCATCTGTTGAACAGGGAATCCAGAGCGATGGACAGATTTGGAAATAGTGTTCACCACGGTTACCCTCTCGCTGAGGTCTCTAAACTACTTAGCACATTTCACTCCGCTACGGAGAGATCTGACGAGGAAGTTATCAAATCCTATCTCGGTGTCCCTGTCTGCTAAGGATTTCAAAGAGACAACTTATCGACCGGCAACTCTCCTGACAAATTCAAATGCATTGATGAGGCTGATCTCCCATGCAGTGGTGGGTACCGCTCGAGCAGCCGCTTCAGGTATAGCCATAGACACGCCTGCAGGCGGCTATGCAATTTTGCGGAACCCTTCAAGATGTCCTTTGTCAATGGCCCATTTGATGGCACTTCCTTGTTTGGGCCATCAGTTGAGAACACATTTATCTGCAGATAACAAGATGGAAAGACTATCTGCCACAGGAATCAAGTTTCTACCCAACAGACTTTCTTTAGAAACCAACGAGGTTGTCAGATGATGTGGTTCCGAAAATCTTAGACCTTTCCAGGATTTGCTCGTGGATAATTCCTCCATGGGCATAGGAGGAAATTTTAATGGCAGACATCACCCCAGAGGCAGAGGGGGCCCACAGAACCAGGGCTTTAGAGATTCCCTTTCCGACGGCCCCTATCAGCATTTCTGAAATGCTGCCCAACTGTCCAACTCTGGAGGCAATCAGGTGTTGTTTTTCTTTGCACCTAGATGCCTGGACAGATATCACAAAAGATTCCAGAGTACTAAGAATCATATCCAGAGGTTGCTGCATATTTGCCCTTCCTCCTCCTACTCAGAAGAAACTTTCCACCCAGCCACAGGAAGGATACAGAACAAGAAAAAGAAAACCTGCTACAGAAGCGAGTCATCCAAGAGGTCCCACCTGACCAGATAGGATTCGGAACTTACTCTCGCTTTTTAGTGCCAAAGAAAACAAGGGACCTAACACCCATTTTGGATCTCAGCAAGTTCAACCAGTATGCAAGTAAGACAATATGGTCTCAGTTCAGTCCATCCTGCCTCTTCTGAGCAAGGACAAAGTACAGTTTTGTACCTACCATAAATGTAGATGTCAGATAGGTATGCATCTGCAGTCCTTACATATGGGTTGTCCTGCCTCAGGCAGCCCTTCGGTCGGCCGGATTCCAAAGTCTGGGTCCGGCGTCGGCTGATGTCGCCCTTCCCCCGACGTCAGAGCGCCTGGGGTATAAAAGCATCAGCCGACGCCATCTTCCAAAGTTTTTCTTGCCCCAGATGCCAGGTGCCCTCTAAGGAAGGCTAAATTTGGAGAGATGCTAAAATTTCCAAACATGCACAGTAATATAAAACAAATACACCATAACAGATAACCCCAGCTAGCTATAAGAGGGATAAGTACCCAAGAAATATCACAGAGGGGAAGGAGGGAGGGTAAACCTGACTGCAGATGCATACCTATCGGACATCTACATTTATGGTAGGTACAAAACTGTACTATGTTCTTCAAGGATGCATCTGCAGTCCTTACATATGGGTAGAATACTATAGCCAAGCTGGGGGTGGTAGGATTTAAGTAAAGGATGGTGTAGCTAAAATGCCTTGCAGGACTGCCGTAGCAAAGCCTGCTCTGGATCTGGAATATAAGGGTAAGTTGTAATGCTTGGAAAATGTATGCACGGAGCTCCATGTAGCAGCTTCTAAAATGTCCTTGGTAGCCACCCCTCTTAAGAAGGCTGTGGAGGTGGCTGTGGCTCTGGTGGAATGAGGTCTAATTGTAGCTGGCACAGTTTTGCCATTTTGAAATTGTCTGTTTGGAAATTGCTTTTCCTTGTATACCAGCAGCATAAGCTACAAACAGCTGGTCAGTTTTTCTGTAAGTCTTAGTTCTGTCCAAGTAGTAGCGCAATTGTCTGTGAATGTCCAGGGTATGCAGAAGTTTCTCCCCCTTGTTTTGTGGATTTGGGAAGAAGGTAGGCAGGTGAATAGCTTGGTTCAATGAGACCCTGGATACCACCTTTGGCATGAATGAAGGATTGGTTCTCAACGAAACTCTGTCCTGATGAAAAATAAGGAATGGTTGAACTGCCATGAGGGCCTGCAATTCAGATACTCTTCTTGCTGAGGTTATGGCCAGAAGGAAGGCAGTCTTCCAAGACAGGAACTGTAGTTCTGAAGATGCTGCTGGTTCAAAGGGAGGTAGAGTTAGTTTTTCCAACATGAAGTTAAGGTCCCATGTAGGCACTGGTGGTTTCCTTGGAGGATTGATGTTTTTAATTCCTCTTAGAAACTGCCTTAGGAGAGGATGAGAGAAGACAGGTGGATCAGTATTGTATTCTGCTGAAATTGCTGAAGCATGAATTTTTATGGAAGAGTAAGAAAGGCCATTGTGGAGCATTTCTGCCAAGTATTCCAGGATATGTGCCATGTTCAACACTGTCGCATCTAGGCCCTTTGCGGTGCTCCAAGTGCGAAATCTTTTCCATTTTGCTGAATATGCCTTTCTTGTGGAAGGCCTGCGAGCTTCCATGATGATATCCTTCATTCTCTTGGATAGCTTTTCCTGGTGAGGAGTCAAGGTATTCTCCAGGCTGTCAGCTGCAGGGTTTTCAGGCTGGAGTGCAGAGTTTTGTAATTGTGCTGTCTCAGAAGAAGTGGCCATTGTGGTAGAGGCCACGGTTTCGTGCGTGACATGCTCCTTAACAGTGGGTACCAGTGCTGCCTTGGCCAGTCCGGAGCTATCAGAATCACTTTTGGCTGCTCTGTCCTGATTTTCAGTAAGACCTTGATCATTAATGGAAGACGTGGAAATGCGTACACTGTTAGAGTAGTCCAGCTGAAAGAGAGGGTGTCCACTTTCCATGCTTGTGGGTGGTATGTCCTTGAGCAGAATTTCTTCAGCTGATGGTTGTGGTGGGAGGCAAAAAGATCTATGTCCGGCCTCCCCCATGATTGTGTTATCTGAAGGAAGATGTCTGGGTGCAGCATCCATTCGTGTGGATCCATGATATTTCTGCTTAGGCTGTCCGCCAGTGTATTGTCTTTTCCTGGCACAAACTGGGATTGCAGCTCTATACTGAGTTTTAGGGAAAGTTCCCAAAGATTCATTGCCAGCCTGCAAAGAGGGTAGGAATGGGTACCTCCTTGCTTATGTACCACATAACTGTGGTATTGTCTGTCCTTATTAGCAGGTGGCCTTGATGCAGAAAGTGAAGGCCTCGATTGCATGTATCACTGCCAGCATTTCCTTTTGGTTTATGTGCATGCGCAATTCTTTCTGTGACCATAGTCCTTGGATGCATCTGTCCTCCATGTGTGCTCCCCATCCATGGTCTGAAGCGTCCGTTGTAATGGTTTGGCTGGTTATTGGTTTGCTGAAGGGCAGACCCCTGATTGACTGGCTTGCTTGAGCCCACCACAGAAATTCCTTTTGAAGGCATGGAATGAGTGGTATCAAAGCTTCTAGGCTGTGACTGTGTTGAGACCATAAACTCCTTAGATACCACTGTAGTTTCCTCATATGCAGCCTTGCTTGTGGAATCAGAAGAATGCAAGATGCCATGTAACCCAGGGCCTGCAGGATTTTCCTTGCAGTCAGCTGAGTTTGTTTGGTCAGATTTTCGAAGTAATCCGGTAGTTGTCTTTGTTTTTCTTCTGTGAGAAAAGCCATTTGGGTGGTTGTATCTAGTTTCGCACCCAGAAAAGTTATTCTTTGGGATGGAACAAGTCTTGATTTGTGAATGTTGACTGTGTATTCCAAGGCCTGAAGTAGACGGATGGCATAATTCAAGTGTTTTACCAAAGTTTGTTGGCTGTCCGCTTGTATAAGGCAGTCGTCCAGATATGGGTATATTTGAATCCCCTGAAGTCTGCAGTGTGCAATTACTGATGCCAGGCATTGATCTGACATCGGCTGAGGCAAGAAAGAGTCCCCAACGGGGTACTTAGCTTTTGAAGTCTTCGGTAGCTAAGGTTACAGGAGCTGGCTGACCGGCACTTGCGAACTGCTTCTGCTTCGGGCACCACGCGACAAGAAAGACTGGGGAAGATGGCGTCAGCTGACGCTTTTATACCCCAGGCGCTCTGACGGGGGAAGGGCGACATCAGCCGACGCCGGACCCAGACTTTGGAATCCGGCCGACTGAAGGGCTGCCTGAGGCAGGACAACCCATATGTAAGGACTGCAGATGCATCCTTGAAGGACATCTGGATGTGCTCTATAGATCTACATGATGCATACTACCACATAAAAACAGAGGCAAATCCAGGAGACATTTACGCTTTTGGCTGGGAGCCAATAATTAATTCAGAGCACTGCTCTTAGGACTCACCATAATCCTCAGGGTGTTTACCAAATTCATGGTAGTTGTGGCAGCTCACTTGAGACTCAAGGGATTCCAGGTGTTTCCATATCTTGATGATTGGCTCCTCACCGCCCCATCCAATCATCAACGTTTACAAGCCAGGGACTACTTGCTCCAGGTTTCCAACATTTTAAGCATCTCCATAAACCATGCCAAGTCAAACCTAGTCCCAAGTACAAACCCTGGAATTCATAGGGACTCTCTTGAATACTACAACTTAGATGGTTTCCTCCCCCCTCCATCACATCACATCGTTGAGACATCAGGCTCAGTCTATACTATCTCACCAATCTCCCCCAGCAAGATTAGTACTACAAGCTCTGGGGTCGATGTCAGCTGCCATACTTCTGGTCCCTCTAAGCACGATTCTTTATGCAAATCCTTCAATGGACCTTGGTGGTACACTGATCCATGCTTTATCAGCCCCTATCGTTTCCCATAAGACTCCCTCCAAAATACAAATGTCATATTCATTGGTAGAGTCAGTCCAACAACTTATTTCTGGACAGACTGTTCACCCTTCCATTCCCAGTTGCCAGAGTGACCACAGACACTTCCAAACTGGGGTGGGGGGATATTTCTTGGGAAACGCAGTCCAAGGTATGTGGTCCCCTCTGGAGATCAAGTTACACATCAACGTCCTAGAGATGACAACAGTCCTAGCATTGCAAGCATTTCAAGACATTCTCCCTGTGTGGCCTATTGCAATTCAGACAGATATGTCAGTAGACTAGTACATCAACAATCAAGGAGGAACCCGATCTTACCCACTGTGCACAGAGGCCATGAAGGTTTGGGAATGGGTGATCGCTTCAGACCACTTTCTCACTACAACGCACATTCCAGGGAAAACCAATGCGCTAGCAGACAAGCTCAGTAGATCCATTCTGATGTTTCAAGAGTTGTCTCTCAATCAGTAGCAAATACGATCTTCAGCTGCTGGGGCCAGCCTTGCTGCAACCTGTTTGCCTCACCCCCTCAACAACTGCAGCAAAGTACTTCATTCTGATCTTGCCTACAGGGGAGTCAGAGAGAGACGCTCTGATTCACGACTAGCCCCTGGGACTCAATGCATGCCCACCCTCCTCTTCCTCCGATTCTAATGTTCTTACAGAAAGCAAGCAGCTGAAGAGCTCAGTCATCCTCACTGCCCCCATCTGGCCTTCGCAGGTATAGTTCCCCTTCCTATGGTCTCACTCACGATATCCCCCATGCATACTGGAATCCACTCAGGATCTCCTGTCTCACCCATCAAGATTTCAGCACCCCAATCTCCATACTCTCAAGCTAACTGCATGTTTTTTTGCTTCCAGTAATAGGCCAGGCTTTGTTACCCAGTTTGCGATATTATCTTGGCCTCCCAGAAAGCTTCTACCAAGAAAGTCTACAGAAGCAAATGGAAAAGATTTTCTATCTGGGCCTCTAACCAAAATACTGACCCCTTTTCAGCACAACTTCAGCCATTCTTCTTTTTCTAACAACTTTTTAAACCAAGGAGCTAGTTTTTTTTTTTTACAAGTAAACTTCAGCTGGCAAAGATTTCAAATTTCCAGTCTGGAAATGAATCATCTTCTCCGACTTCATTCAGATTATGTAGGGCCTTCATGAAAGGCATTTTTCTTCTCAGACCCCCAATAAAAGATCCCTTCCCCTCTTTGGGGCCTTACAGTGGTCCTTCAGGGTTTAACTCAAAAACCCTTTGAACCAGCAAACAAATGTGATCTGAAGTACCTTTCTTGGAAAACGATCTTAGATTACTTCAGCGAAAAGAATTTCTGAGCTCCAGGCCCTATCAGAGAAGCCTCCTTATACTATTTCCCATAAAGACAGGGTGTCTCTGCACACTAACCCTTCTTTTCTTCCCAAGGTGGCATTTGAACACATCAACCAGTACCATACAATTACCAGTCTTGTTTTTTCCAAATTTTACGAATAAGGGCGGGAATACATGCTTCATCTCCTTGATGTGTACTGACAACTACGTTTTTATCTTCACAGAACAAAACAGTTCAGGAAGTTCTATCAACTCTTTGTAGCCTTCTCTCCAAATTGCTTAGGTCAGGCAGTATCTAAAATTACTCGAGCCAAGTGGATTACTAATTGGATTTCATTGGTTTATTCTCAAAAAAGACAAATTACCACAACCTCCTTGAGCCCATTCTACTCGGTCCATGGTTACTTCATCTGCCTTTTGGTCAAGGACTTCCACTGATGAAATTTGTGCTGCATCTACTTGCTCAAAGTCTCATAGCCTTGTTTCAGATTACAAATTGGACATTTTCAGAAGCAGAGCTTCCTTTGGTTTCACAGTGCTCCGGCAGGTCCTTCCATGAGAGCCTCCCGAGGGTTACGTAGTTGGGGACTCTGTCCCATTGGTGAGGAAGAATGAAAAGGACATCATCAGATTTAGTAGATATGTACTTACCATAATTTGGAGTCTGTGGTCCATTTTTATATTCTTCCTCACCTTCTCTCCCATCCTTCCCCTGTCCTCGTCACTTATGGAAGTACCTGTTAGATTGGAACTATTCACTTCCTGGTTTGAGCCCTTTCTTCTGTCCATCTGTTGTCTATATCTATCTCTGCTAGAGAAAGGGGATATCAGGCAGCAAACGATCTGAGGTGTTGGACTACAGGGTTATGGGTAGAGGGAGAAGCTCGAGAGCTGGATCGGAAGTTTATAGAATGTGGCAGAGTCGGATCCGAGGATCGGATCTGAAACCCATTGGTGAAGAAGAATGAAAATGAACAACACAGATGCCAAGTTATGGCAAGTACATAACTAAATTTTCAAGAAAATACATTTCTGTGTGTGCTTTTGACGGCTTTTTATGGTCTGGTATCAGTCAGAAGACAATACGGTTTTCTTACTAGATTCAAGTGCTAGTATGAGTTTTATTTTGCAAGAGCGCAGAATGAGGATGAAGAAAAAGGTGGTCTTTCTAGATATAATAGTGAGCAGAAATAGGAATTAAAATACATTTATCTCCAGCCATCTGTATAAATTCCATCTCTTTAAAAACAGTCATGTACATTTCATACATTTTATGAAGAAAAACTTAAAAAATCATGAAACAAGTTTCTCCAAAATAATGCCACAAATGCAAATTTACAGATGTAGTGAACTGATTACTGACTAAAATTAGCCTGAAGATTTTGTGAAACAAATATTCAAGGAGGTCAAACAACAGAGTACTGGAATACAGTCCTATGCTAGATGACAAGTGACCTCTCACAGTGGTGACTTTTCTACAATGCTACACACTATCTGCTGGAGTACCTCTAGATCTAAAGTAGTCTGGGACTAGAGGGTGCTTATAAAAGGAGAAAAGCTTTTTAACTCCTGTAAGGCTGACAGATGACCATCACCCACTGACTGATGTCAGCTGGAACAAGCTGGTAGGCCTAACGGAGGGAGAAAAGGGGAAGGGGTTGGGTTACAGTCTGTGGTTGTTTCTTGGGGGAAGGGATTTACCACCCCACCTCTGCCCTCATTCTCTCTCATGTCTGCTTCCTATAAAAGTGCCAGTTTTAGTTGGGTAGTTAATAATTGAGGAAGGAAAGAAAAAAAAAAGCTGTTTCACCAACTGTTTAGTATATAAAAACCTCTTGTGAAGAAAGTCCAAAGAGAAAATCTCTATCCAAGTATACATCAAGAAGCTCTGCCTTTTTATATCATCTGGCAGAGACTACAACCACAGTCAAGCATGCCTTCTCAAGACTAATCCAATTGTTGCTGCAGGCATCTACAGAGCAACATAACCACTTTTAACAGCACATTCACCCATCTTAAAAGTACAGTGCAATGGAAAAGTATTTTCCCCCTTCCTGATTTCTTATTTTTTTGTATGTTTGTCGCACTTAAATTTTCATATCATCAAACAAATTTAAATATTAGGCAAAGATAACACAAGTAAACACAAAATGAAAAAAGCTATCCAAACGTACATGGCCCTATGTGAAAAACTAACTGTCCCCTAAACGTAACAACTGGTTGCGCCACCCTTAGCAGCAACTGCAATCAAGCATTTGCAACAACTGGCAATGAGTCTTTCACATCACTGCTGAGGAATTTTGGCCCACTCTTCTTTGCAGAATGGTTTTAATTCAGCCATATTGGCGGGCTTTCGAGCATGAACCGCCTTTTTAAGGTCATGGCACAGCATCGCAATTGGATTCAAGTCCAGACTTTGACTAGGCTGCTCCACATCCTTCATTTTGTTTTTTTTGAAAGCCATTCAGAGGTGGCCTTGCTGGTGTGTTTTGGATCATTGTCCTGCTGCAGAACTCAAGTGCGCTTCAGCCTGAGGTCATGAACTGATGGCCAGACATTCTCCTCCAGGATTTTTTGGTAGAGAGCAGAATTCATGGTTCCATCAATCACAAGTCGTCCAGGTCCAGAAGCAGCAAAGCAGCCCCAGACCATCACACTACCACCACCATGTTTGACTGTTGTCATGATGTTCTTTTCTTGAAATGCTGTGTTACTTTTCTGACAGAAGTAACGGCGCGCACACTTCCCAAAAGTTCAACTTTCATTTAGTCAGACCACAGAATATTTTCCCAAAAGTCTTGGGGATCATCAAGATGTTTTTTGGCAAAAGTGAGATGGAGCCTTTATGTTCTTTTTGGTCAGCAGTGGTTTTCGCCTTGGAACTCTGCCATGCATGCCATTTTTGCCCAGTCTCTTTCTTATGGTTGAGTCGTGAACACTGACCTTAACTGAGGCAAGTGGGGCCTGCAGTTCTCTAGATGTTGTTCTGGGCACTTTTGTGACTTCTTGGATGAGTTGTTGCTGCGCTTTTGGGATAATTTTTGTAGGCCAGCCACTCCTGGGAAGGTTCACCGCTGTTCCATGTTTTCTCCATTTGTGGATAATGGTTCTCACCGTGGTTCGTTGGGAGTCCCAAAGCTTTAGAAATGGCTTTGTAACCTTTCCCGGACTGACAGATGTCAATTACTTTCTTTCTCATCTGTTCCGGAATTTCTTTAGACCGTGGCATGATGTCTTCCTTTTTGGGATCTTTTGGCCTACTTCACTTTGGTTCTATTCAAGTGATCGCTTGATTCAACAGGTCTGACAGTAATCAGGCCTGGGTGTGGCTAGTGAAACTGAACTCCGCTGTCCCAAAATGTGATTAACCACATTTACTTCATGATTTAACAAGGGGGTCAATTACTTTTTCACATAGGACCATGTAGGTTTGGATAGTTTTTTCCCTTAATAAATACAATCATCACTTAAAAACTTCATTTAGTGTTTACTTGGGTTATCTTTGTGTATGTTTGATGAGCTGAAACATTTAAGTGTGACAATCATGTAAAAAAATAAGAAATCAGGAATGGGGCAAATACTTTTTCATTGCAGTGCAGTCTGGACTATCCTGCTCACTTTGCCCTTCAGGTTTTCATCAGAGAGCTGTTATCCAGGTCTTGGATCTCCTTGAGGATCTTCTTTTGTACTGGGTACTATGTACTAGCAATTAAATGCCACACCACTAAAGTGGCAGGAGTACGGACCTTCTGTTAAAACTGTCCATTCCTCTATTCTTATTACTGTTATAGAGCATATTCAATGAAGACAATTTTGATCATCAGCTAGCCTCCAGCTAAAACAATTGCTAGGTCATCTGCAGGGTTCCTAGGGGACTACTTCAGCTCTTGTTGTACTCTACATTACCTGTATCATTTCTTAGGGGTCAATGGCTGGGAATCTAGGTTCAGATATGCCGATTCAAAGGAGTCTTCAAAAGTAAAAAGTACAGGGGGCTACTCAACAATGGTACCTTTTCTGGGTTCTGACATCTTTTTAAAGTCCCACTTACTTAAAATTTTCCCATATTACATTGAGACCACCACCAAACTACATACATCTTTCTGGAGTTAAGCCTGAAGCAAAGGTTTCATAATTTGTATCATAATTCATTGAGAAGATACAGAGAATACATCTGGGATGAGTATCTGCATGTTCCCTTTTTAGATTATACACTGATGAATCTGAAGGGAGCAGGCTTTATAAAGCATGGCATACCTGCAAATCAGATGGCTGTGCAGACTGCATTCTGCTAACCCACAGCATACACCTCAATGAAATTTTTAAAACTGAAAACCAGATGTGGTAAAAGCATAACAGTGAAAGCCTGGGGCTCCAGTGCCAGGCCAAACCTGACAACTGAAGTCATGGTGTCAGTTAAGATAGCACAATAATTTTTTTTTTTTTTTACACAGTCAGATCTAGTGGCTTACTTAAAGCCCTGACTATGGCCTAGAACAGATTTTGATTAAAAGCTCAGCTACATGACAGAGGTGACAGCGAGGACGGATATGCCCAACTTTGGAAGGGAGTACTGGGCAGTCCCTATATTCTACTGCAGAACTGGATCAGGACCAGAACACATCTTCAATGCAAAAAGTACAGTGGAGAGGGCATGACTGCCAAAACAGTTACCTGAATAGTAGGGGCCACTGCTGCAGTATCATTCACTATGCTGGATAATTAGCTACATCCAGATACAGTACAATCAGCTTCACTTTCAGAGTTTTGGAAATCCAAAAGTAGAGCTGCTGTTCTCTCACAATGAGGACATCAGCAAAATGTTCAACAGAAGAGGGACAGCTGGCCATGCCATCTTCAGTTACATTATGGAGTAAAAAGTGTCACCAGTATGCATACCTGCCTACCGTGGCAGATAGCTCAAACTATGGCTAAATGGCCTCTGAATGAAAAAAATGCAAGAGAACTGTGCAGGCTGATGCTCCCTGTTCCATGAGTTCCACCTACTGGGTCTCAACAGAATGCTGGCAGGGGGGCTTTCCTTAGAAGAAGGATGGCCATACTTAAGCAGTGATCCTACTATTCTAACATTTAAAATGTTTATCATGGAGAGTATGTTCAAACAACTGTAGTATGTCTGGTATAAACAGCACTGCTGCAGTATCATTAATTATACTTGGGAGAAGTATTACAGCAGTCTGCTATCTGAAGGAAAAGGATGATGAAATAATCTGGCCACAATTTATGGAAGGCTATCCACATGTCCTTCAGAATAGCTGTGGCAAAACCTGTCCAGCTCATGAATTGCATGTCTAGCATTTATAGTGATTGGAAAATATATGATTAGTGGCACAGACAACTGCCTCATGTGGGTTGACATCAGTAAAAAGGTATACAGTACCTGCTGCCTTCACAGACATGCTCTTGCAGGGCCTTTGTACAGTAATCATAACACAATGTGAACTGCTAGCCATTTGGATAAGGTCTGGATGAGTACTGGTGTGCCTTGTCTTCTTGGCAAGAAAGGAAAGAAACATTGCCCCATTTGCTTTGTATCTTTTGCTCTGTCAGTGTAGTATTCTCAATGGTCTGAATATGTTCATTAGGTGTAAATACCTTCATTCTCCTGTAGTGTGGAGTAAAATACTGACAACTTGACCAACTGATTCACAATAGCTGATGCGACTTAAGGCATGAAAGGTGGACTGGGTCTAAGTACTACCTTATCTTTGTGAAAGACTAAGTAAGACTCGCATTGAGGCATATAATTCTGATTCCCTTTGCCGAGGTAACAACCACTAAAACTATAGTCTTCCATAAAGGATACACAACATTAATGGCTGGCTATCTCAAAAACAGGCAGTCAGCTTCTCTTATAAAACTCAGATCCCAAAGAGAGAAAATTGGAAGCTACGGAAGTTTAACCTACATGACACTCCTTTAGTCTCTTAAATGCTGGTCATTTTCAGAACCTTCCACAAAACACTGGCTATTTTAAGTCACTTTTGCTCCTTGTATACAAAAGTCTGCATCACCAAAATGGCTCAACATTTATTCATGAAAATTAATTTTAGTAACAAAAGTAATGAGATAGCTATTTATAAAACAGTCGTGTCATTTTTTTATGCCTTCATTTATAAAGAATAAAAAAACTTGCATATAGAAAAACATGCTCTTTTTAGGTCTGAAATCACATTATATATGTCTATGTTTTTGATAGCATTTGATTATTTTACTTTGAAGAGCAATGGAAGCGAATTGTTTCAGCTGATTGCTTTGAAAAAGTTGCACCCCGTCAGCCAAGGCCAATCTGGCCCGAATTCCAATGTAACGTCAAATGGCAATATTTCTCTATTTTAAGATATTCTTATGTAATTTACAAGAAACTGGCCCATTAATAATCTAAACTGAATTTTGTTTTGAACAGCCTAATAACTTTTAGGGAAAGTAAACAGAATCTCAAATATGTGCATACCTGTCAGAACAAGTAAAATATGCATATTCTGTTGTAACATCCACATGGCTATGTATGACCTTAATCTATACCCATATGAAGTAATGCAACAAATGTCAAAGAATAATATGCTGGGACACTCTGCTAAAAAAATGCACTCTGTTCCAGCTGTAAAGACAAATATACAAGGTTATCTTCATGTAATGTAGTTTACTGAAATTAGTCTAAATTGTGAGGGGTCAAAAGTCCACTAAAAAACACACTCAAGAGAAATAAATAGGATACTTGCTTCTAATGTAATAACCTAGTAAAGAAATATTCTACACTATGACTGTTGCTCAGCATCCTGAGAAGATGTCCAGCACAGGACTCACTGAAAACAGAGTATAATGCAACATTTCAGACAGGCATATGGAATAAAGCCATTACTTCTTGCTTTTTAAAGGCAACAGAGTGTTGAACTGCAAAGCACTTAACTCATTTCAGTGTGAGAAGGGTAGTTCAAATCACAAAGTAAGGGAGTTTTTGCTAATAGGAGATCCTTTAAGAACAATGATGAATCTTACATGGTCATCAGTGGACAAAGAAGGTGTTCAGTGTTAGCCTATTGTTAGATTATATTAATATTAGTCTGAAATTAATTATGTTGTAAATATGCTGAAAGAAAAGGCTTGCTTAAATGCAGAAACAGAGTTTAGTAATATGTGATCAGCAGTCATACTAAATTACCATGGCTTGGAAAAGGAATCTGCTGAATGGACATTTTTCCCTTACAGACTCAGAAACAGGATGTATGCAAGAGCAAAAATGCAAAATCTGCTTTTAAAGAATGGACAATGACACTGTGACAATGTGTTCTCAAAAATATGTTTTTCTGCATGAAAAACAGGATATGGCACAAGAACAGATGTTTTTATACAAAGATCCAAATAAAATACAGGATGTTCACACTGTCAAAAAAGCTGATCTCTGACAATGTGTTTTCTCAAAAATATGTTTTTCTGTATGGAAAACAGGATATGCTTATCAGCATTGGCACAAGAACAAATGTTTTTGTACAAAGATCCAAATAGAATACAGAACAATGTGTTTCCTCAAAAATATGTTTTTCTACATGGACATCAGGACACTGTTACAGGATATTCACACTGTCAGAAAAGCTGGTCTCTTACAAGACATTGTTAAACAAGGAAGCTTAGTATTGTTTCTACAGGACTAAAACTGTATATAAAGAGCTGTATAAATCCAGTTATGTTAGAGGTATGGTAGGGACTCATTTTGTCCTAAGGTAAATGTTATATCTCTCACATCATCTGTACTATATGAGAAGTAAAGTTGGAACAGTACTTTTAAGCTGCAACGTGGTTCCGTTTGGTTTATTATAAAAAGTTTGTTACTGATCTCTAAAGTTGATGCTGCAAAGTATATTCTCTCATCAGTGTATATTCTGCAAGTTTCTGTATGCAACAGACTGTGAATGCAAATATAACCAGACTTTGAATTTTAGCAGAATCCAGCCAGCAACACTGAGTGTCTTAAGAATACTTCAAATCCATCCCACAGCAAGAAGCAGCAAGCAAGTAAGAGCCATGTAATTTTTTCAATGGCAAGCTAGCCTGCATTTGAACCTACAATCTGCATTCAAACACAGGAGGAGTGATGGTAAGCCCTGCAGAGGGTCACTTCAGTCAAATTGCAGTAACTAACATTTGTACATATGTGTAAATCCTAAACAGAAGTATTCCAGTTTATGCAGCTTGCAGTAGTAAAGTTTTTTAGACGTCTACATCTGGAGTGAGACAGAAGTTCCAGTCGCAGTGACATAATTTCGCTAAAGAAAAGGGGGATATCCACTAGCCCATCAGTCCACTGCCTGTTGTGCTTTCCCAGCTTCTCAAGTGACTTTGAAAAATTTCCAGTCATCTGCAACAACAGCCTGATCACCTGTTTTCTTGCTCACTGGTAAGACTTTTTTCTACGTCACATTTTTTAGTATGGTTGCTATTCAATAGTTTGGATATTAGACAGTATGGATATTTTCATGCATAACTCAAGCAAATGTAAAAAATTGCAATGTTGGTATACACAGCACATTAGTAAATGTAAAACCTTGTTAGGGCAGGTTGATAGTAAGGCATTATGCAAATGTATTACAATATTTGACTGGTATCTCAAAGAAAACCATGTGAAATATGACAAATGTTTATTGTGTGCTTCAACAAAAACTGCATTTTGTGTATTATGCCATAAAATAATATTGCATCATATTGCTAAATTAATAG
Source organism: Protopterus annectens (assembly GCF_019279795.1). NCBI lineage: Eukaryota > Metazoa > Chordata > Ceratodontiformes > Protopteridae > Protopterus > Protopterus annectens. The sequence continues at coordinate 1,198,978,953 of NC_056747.1, read as the reverse complement.
ACTGTAAAGACAGATCTGAAGAATTAACTAAGGGTAAAGTGTTTCCATTACATTCTGATGTTGAACAGTTATGTCCTGTCACCACATGTGAGTCAAATCAGTTACTGATAGATCCCTTAGTACATTTTGTTACAAAGGAATGTAGTAAACTTCTAAAAGACAGACACAATGAGTTCAGGAAGCTTAGACAAGTTATACACACATCTTTTCAAAAGTGCATAGGAGTTTCAAATTCAGCAGAACAGCTTACTAAAGAATGTCAGAAAGACCATGCAACATTTCAGGAAATTCAACAGCAGTTGCAGGATAAAGGAAATAAATTAGCTGAATTGACAGACTGTGAACTTCCTGAATACACAGTTAATCTGTGCAAAAGAAATATATTTTATAATATGTTTATGTTTTGAAAATGGTTAAACATACATGGTAGGATGGTAGGATCTGATGTCTGGACAAATCATTCTTAAATGTTTTACTTTCATTCAGTTAAAGCAAGACATTTATCAGTACTACAGTAAAGTAAAGCATATGAATGCCATTCATTAGCATAGTCAAAAGGTAAACAAAACTGTTCTAGTGTATAAATTAAATAAAAATAGAGTAAAAATTTAAAGTCACAAGACATGACATGCTTGTATAAAGATATACATATACAAAAGAGACATGCCTGTATGTTCTTTTCATCTAGAGTACATTTGTTTACAATACACAAAAGCAAAAGGCCGACATTAGTAAATATAAATAATATAAATATAAATGTGTTGGTTAAACTAATATCTATTTTGTTTTTATAATTATATAGTAACACCAAACAGTTAAAGTTCTGAATTTTAAAAAGAAAATCACAGATGGTATTATTCAAACAGTTTTTGTAAAATTAATGACAGGACAGTTAAATAGTGAAATAAATAAATAAAAAATACTGAAATCCATGTAAGCTAATTGTAATGTAGTATAAATGCATAGTTATGCAAATCACAATCACATTAAAGGAAAAATGCCAAAATAATTAATTAGAAGTTATGTACTCACCATAACGTTCCATCTGAGTAGGTGTATTCATTTGTCTGCAACCTGTGGGTTATGGATCCGATATCGGATCCGAACCGGCATAGTTTTCCAGCTATGGATCCAAGCTCTCAGCTCCTCCCCTCACCCATAATGCCCTGCTCTACCCTCATGACCTCAGATCGAGTTTGCCAAAGCAACAATACCCTCAAAAGGGTAACAAGTAATATGCAGGAAACTGAAAGGCCAGGGGATAGGAGGCGGGATGTGCAGACAAATGAATACACCTACTCAGATGGAACGTTATGGTGAGTACATAACTTCTAAATCTGAAGTAGGATATTCATTTGTCTGCAACCTGTGGGACAGAGTCCCCAGCTACCTGAATCTTGGGGCCATCATGGAAGGATATTCCGAGCACTGGAGCCAAAGGATGCTCTACCCCTAGATGCAAGATCCAACTTATAGTGAGAAATAAATGTATGAGATGAAGCCCACGGCTGCTGCACAAATATCATCTAGAGGAATCCTAGCCTTGAAGGCAGCTGAGGTAGATACTGACCGGGTTGAATGGGCATGAACACCCTCCGGTGCGGCCTTCCTGACGCTTGATAAGCCAATAAAATGCACTGTGAAATCCAGCGGACAGAGAAACTTTGAAATTGGCTTGCCCAAATTGAATTCTGCAAAGGAAATAAACAGCTGGTCGGATTGCCTCTGACCAGCTGTCCTGTTGAGATAAAATCTTACTTGCCTGTGAACATCTAGTGAGTGTAGCCTATATTCACCTTTGTTTTCATACTTAGGAAGAAAACAGGGAGGTTAATGGATTGATTGATGTTTGCTTCAGAAGCGATTTTAGGAAGGAAGGACGGGTTGGTCCTGAGGGAGACACGGTCCGGATAAGCAACCAAGTAACGAGGTCTAGCTGATAAAGCTTGAAGTTCAGAAACTCTCTTGGCTGATGTAATGGCTACCAAAAGGCTGTCTTGTAAGACAAGAATTTGAGGTCCACTGTAGCAGCTGGCTCGAAGGGGAGCGGTCAAGGCCTGTAGGACCAAAGAAAGGTCCCAAGGAGGAACTGCTTGCTTTATAGGGGCCTGAGAAGGAAAGTACCCTTAAGAAAAGTTTTGCACAATTTGGCTGACATAAGAGGATTAGACTCTTGAGCAATGTGATCGTGAGATATAGCCGCCAGTTCAACTTTGACTGTGGAACTGCTGTCACCGTCATTAATGAGAGAGGTTAGAAAATCAAGCACTACGGGAGAGGAACCGTGAAGGATCTAGGCCTTGCCGCTCCACACAGAGAAAGCTTCCATTTGCTTGTAAACCTTTCTAGTGGATGGTTTATGAGCCGCCACCAAAATAGCCTTTACCGGTGAAGAAATACCGGAGTCCTTATCAAGAGTGGAACTGGAGCAGCCAAGCGGTCAGCTTCAGGCTGTCCAGGTTCGGAGGAGGAATGCAGGATGGATGGGATATCAGATCCGAATGGGATCTAGAATCCAAGGAGGATTCACAGAGTGAGACCTTAGGAAGGGGAACCAGATCTGTCGAGGCCAGAACGGAGCAATGAGAATCATTCTGCAACCCACCGAGAGGCTTTCTGAAGAACTTGCAGCATCAGAGGCAAGGGTGGATAGGCATACAGAAGACCGGGTGGCCAAGCATGCACCAGAGCGTCTCTTGGGGTACCTCCGGAGGAGGTATTAGAGCGAAAAACTGTCGCACTTGGTGTTTGAGGGAGAAGCAAAAGATCGCATGAAGGGTTCCCCACCGTGCGAATATGCGTTCGCTACTTGACAATTGAGAGACCACTCGTAAGGGGTCAGAATGGTGCGACTGAGCTTGTCCGCTAGGATGTTGGACCGACCCGGAATGTGCGTTGCTATGAGAAAGCGATTGGTGGAGATTGCCCATTCCCAAACTCTCATGGCCTCTCGACAAAGAGGGTAAGACCTTGTTCCCCTTGCTTGTTGATGTACCAGACAACAGACATATTGTCCGATTGAATCGCAATTGTTCCTAAGGGAAGAAAGTCCTGAAGTGCTAGCAACGCTAAGAGCACTGCTCTCATCTCTAGAACATTGATATGCAGTAAGGTCTCTGAATCGTTCCACGTGCCTTGGACTGTCCGGCCAAAGTGCCCCCACCCGAGGCGGGGCGTCCGTGGTCACCGTGGCGAGGGGAGAAGCACAAAATGGGCGACCCTCGTGGAGATCCGGGAGTGGAGCCACCACAAGAGGGACCGCTTGCAAGCCTTGCTGATCGCTATGGGATGATGCATGGGAGAGCAAGGTATGACCAGTGTACTAAGAGCGTCCACTGTAGAATGCATATTGAGCCTGGCAAGAGGAAGAAGTGTTATCGACAAGCCATGGACCCTAGAGCCCTCAGGACCAACTCCGCTGGAACAGAACATGAATGGAGAATGGCCCGCACCTGGAGCTGCAGATTTAGAACTCTGTCCGCAGTGAGGAAGGCTCGTAAACTCCTTGTGTCTAGTCTGGCCCCTATGAAATCTAAGAGCTGAGTGGGTGCCAGGTTGGACTTGTTTGTATTTATTGTGATGCCCAGAAATGGAGCAAGATGGAGAAAGGAGTCTCGAGAGAAGTAGATGCCTTGTTGGGGCGGTAAGGAGCCAGTCGTCCAGGTAGGGAAAGACCTGCACCCCTGAAGCCTCAGGTGGGCCGCTACCACTGCTAGTACTTTGGTAAACACCCTGGGGCTGTGGTGAGACCAAAGGGAAGGACCCGAACTGGTAGTGACTGGCTCCCAGCCGAAGCGGAGAAACCTCCTGGGCGTCTGTCCATTAGAATGTGGTAGTACGCGTCCTTGAGATCTATCGAGCACATCCAGTGGCCTTCTCCCAGAAGGGGAGAATAGATTGTAGAGTGACCATTGAATTTTTCTTTGGGAACTGCCAGGTTCAAGAGAGAGAGGTCTAGGATTGGTCTTAGTTCCCCGTCTTTTGGCACTAAAAGAACCTGGAGTAGAACCCTGATCCGATCTGGTCTGGGGAACGGGCTGGATGGCTCTTTTCTCTAGCAGATGGCCAATTTCTGCCAAAGCGGCCTCCCTTTGACCGGGTGGTACGTCTGGGAGGGACTTCAACTTTGGAAGGCGAAGGAAAGGAATGCGATATCCCCTGGATATGATTTGGAGAACCCAGCGGTCCGATGTTATGGACTCCCATGCCGCTAGGTGCCCAGCGTCCCCGACTGCCTCCAGAGTAGAGCAGTCGGGCAACCCTCAGGGTTGCTGCGCCGTTCAGAGAAAGGTTCCCTGGACCCGAAGTTTCTGGGAGCCCCTCTGCCTCTAGGGCGGCGTCCTCCCTGTCCTCCTCTGCCACGGAAGGACTGGTTATCCGGAGCAGGCTGGGACTGCTGCGACTTCGAACCACATCTTCTTCTGACCCTTTTGGTTCCTAGAATAGGGCCTCTGGGGTGCAGAGAAGCGGATTCGACGGCAGACAGCGTCTTCCGTCCTTCGCTCTGGGTCAACGTCTCGCGAACGGTCTTGCCAAACAGAGCAGAACCATCAAAGGCGTTATAGCGCCTTGAAGGGCTCAGAAAAGAGTGGCGGAGCCAGGCCTGACGTCTAGTGACCAGTCCTGTCCCGCAGCTCTAGCGCCTCCGTAGCATGGGAGAGTAGCCGATAGAAGTATTTGTGACTGACCTAAGAGTGGCCATTTTGGTGGAGTGCAGAGCTCTGTCCTCCTCGAAATGGACTCAGAGATGCAGCGTACTCTTTAATAAGGTCTCGCTGCATCCGAATAACATGTGCCAAATAGTTCAGCGCCCTTACCGAAGGTCGCCGAACTGAACATCCGCTTCCCAAGCGGTCCATCATCCGAGACTCCTTGCTCGGTGGGTGGACTGAGGGACTCTCCTGAGCCAGTTCCCTCTTGTGGCCGCCATCAACATGGCATCTACAGGAGGCCCTTACTCCAATGGGTCCTGTCAGAAGGCGGGCTAAGGATTTTATCAGGTCTTTTGGGAATTGGCTCCACGGTGTCCGGTTCCTTCCACGCCCTGGTGGTAATAAGGTCCACCAGGGGTCGGCAGGGGACACCCAAGAGGTAGACGGGCCCGTTTGAATGCCTCCAAGAACACGGACTCGTCCGAGGAAGACTTGGGGCAGACCACCCCCTGATACGGAGCATTTCCATGATGTCTCGAAGGAGACATCCTCGGGGTGACCGTGGGAGCCTTCCCTTCCTCCAAGTCCGTGTCTTCAGTGAGAGACTCAGGGAGTCAATGTGCCTCCTTTGCACGTATGCAGGAGCCTCCTCTGGGGGCTGTCAGAGGAGTCCTCAGCAGCAATTTGCTCCATGGGAGCAACTTGGGGCACAAGCGGGCTGTCCCAGGGGCCGGATGGTGGAAGCCTGGCCCAGTGCAGAGGAGCGGACGGAGCGAAGCAAGTGCCGGGGTCCGGAGTCCCTCAACAGAGCCCTCTCCACTACATCAAAGCGAAGGAGCCGACCTCGACCAAAGGATCCGACAATCGGCTCCCTCGGATCCGAAGAGTGGATCGAGCCGGCAAGCACTTCGGATCCGAAGGACAGTGCGCTCCGACACAGACGGGCGCAAGGAGCACTGATCCCCGGATCCGGCTCGGATCCAGGCTCCGAGATCGGGTCCGACGCGAGGGCATGGTCGGATCCGGTACCAAGTACTATCGGCTCCGACCTCCCCGCCCGAAGCTGCTCGGCTCAGTTGCTCCGAACCCAGGAAGCGGGTCGGAGAAGGAGCAATAGGCTTGAAAAGGTGTTGAGCTCCCCGAGGGGAGGCAAGAGCACTCCCATCTGCATCTGGGCCTGGATGAACCTTCGCATCATCCGGTCCAGATCAGCATCGAAGGCTATGGGTCGATCTCGCGAGGCTACCGAGGTAGGCCTGGAATGCCTCCTCGATAGCCTCGACGAGATCGGGTCTCCTCCTCCTCAGGACCCGGTGAGAAGCACACAGGTGACCGGAGCAGAAGGAGGAGACCACAAGGAGCGGGAGAAGCTTGGCTGGCGGGGCGAAACAGAGGTCTCGGCCGCCGTGGTGCTTCTCCCTCCGTCCTTTAGATGCATCCCTCTCCTGTCCTGAAGCGGGAGTTTGAGTCCCAGGAGCAGGAGGGGTGCTACAGGGGGAACAGCTGCAGCCGCAGGAGTCCCCGGGCGAGCGGGGCCGAGTCCGGTAAAAGACCAAGACCAGCTTGGACCTCCGCTCCTCAGTGCCCTGGGGTTGAACCCTGCACAAATGGAACAACCAGATGTGAGGTGTTCAACCCCAAGACACTAACACACCGAGTGTGGCCATCAGCCGGTGAGAGCTTATGGCCACACTCGAGCATTTAGAGAATATTGACTTAGGCTGTTCAGCCATAGTCACTAAAGCTAACCAAAAGTTACAGAAGTAACTTAAAACAATAAAACAATAAAGAAGCACACAGGCCTCACACACACTCTACCAGCGAGGGAGGGATAAAATATACTACTGAAAATTAAATTAAACTAAAAACAGTCAATAATAATAGGAAACCTACAACTTTCACACAAAAAAGGTTAAAGAAAGCAAAAATATTCTATTCTTGAACAAGAAAAATCCACTTAGCTGAGAGCTATGAGAACCACATCCAGTTACCAGCGCGGCAAACAAGATCTGAGGTCATGAGGGTAGAGCAGGGCATTATGGGTGAGGGGAGGAGCTGAGAGCTTGGATCCATAGCTGGAAAACTATGCCGGTTCGGATCCGATATCGGATCCATAACCCACAGGTTGCAGACAAATGAATATCCTACTTCAGATCTATAGTTTACAGAGTATGAAATGTAAGCTCAGACCTTCCTAGACTGAATGAATAGTTACAGGAAGTGCTGGAAAGATAAGATAAACAACAAGACTGATTGCCAGATAAGTAGCTTGAGTTTTTCTAAAGCATCATTGTTATTAAAACATAATTGTTAAAATGTTTACAGACAACACTATTTAGTAATTGTAATAAAATGTCACAATTGTGCATAGATGTCACTGATAATCTGTTTGCAAGTAAATGTTAAAAGGAAAAAAAAAAAAACCTCAGTTGCATCAAGTACAGCCAGCAAATGGGCTATAGTATATATACAGTTCAAATCAATTGTGCAGGAGGGTGTAAATACCTACTAGAGGTAGAGGTAGTAAACAGCAAAAGCTTTAGAAAAAATTATCAAATCAGACAGGGGTCTATAGTTTGGTAACCTAATAAAATAAATGTATAACCAAAGTGTTGGGCTGACATGCATTCTATTCTCACAGCATAAAGCAGGTAAACAATAGTGCAGTACTACAGGGGGAGGGGCACTTTCTCAGTTTTACACTGACTGTATAAGCAGTACTGCACAAGGGTCTAAAACAAAGCTACAGAAAAAATAAAACAACAAGGGTCTGAAATAAAGCTACAGAAAATATAAACAACAAGGGTCTAAAATAACGCTACAAAAAAACAAACAAGGGTCTGAAATAAAGCTACAGAAAAAATAAACAACAAGGGTCTGAAATAAAGCTACAGAAAAAATAAATAACAAGGGTCTGAAATAAAGCTACAGAAAAAATAAACAAGGGTCTGAAATAAAGCTACAGAAAAAATAAAAACAACAAGGGTCTGAAATAAAGTTATAGAAAAAATAAACAAGTGTCTGAAATAAAGCTACTGAAAAAAATAAACAACAAGGGTCTGAAATAAAGCTACATAAAAATAAATAATAAGGGTCTAAAATAAAGCTACAGGAAAAAATATCTCATTCCTTCTTGACAATACACTTTTAGGGAGAGGAAAAAAAACAGGTATTAGTGTATTAGAAATACTGGTAAACTGGATTAAACCTGACAGGATAAGATATTTTACAAGTTGTTAATAGCTATCATAATGGTTATTATTGTATTGTTTAGAATTAAATTGTATTTACAACCTGTTAAATTGTAAAGCTATACAAGAGATGGTTAAAAAAACAAGAGATGATTTAAAATTGCTTTATTAAAGCTATACAATCGAGAATAAGGATATGCAAAATGCATAAATGTTTCTAATAGCAAGAATGGTCACTATTTTTAATATGTTTTTGACAAAACAATGTTGATATAAAAATGCATTAATATTTTTAATTGCTGAGTATGTAGTTTAAAATAACAGGACATATGGATTTAGTATCAATTCCACTAGATATTTCTAAAGAGATAAACATTTTCCAAGATTTTGCTCAATATTAATGTTATTAAATTTATAAGATTAGACTAAATGTACTTTATAGTCTTTGTATGTACAAATGCAGAAAATTTAAGTACAAATGATAGTCTTTGTATGTACAAATGCAGAAAAATTCAGTACAAATTAAATGAATGTCTAGTAATAAATGTTAGATTTTCTTAATATTAGTCAGAAATTAATTATGTTGTAAATATGCTGAAAGAAAAGGCTTGCTTAAATGCAGAAACAAAGTTTAAGTAATATGTGATCAGCAGTCATACTAAATGACCATGGCTTGGAAAAGGAATCTGCTGAATGGACATTCTTCCCTTACAGACTCAGAAACAGGATGTATGCAAGAGCAAAAATACAAAATCTGCTTTTAAAGAATGGACATTATTCCCTTACAGACTCAAAACAGGATGTATGCAAGAACAAAAATGCAAAATCTGCTTTTAAAGAACAATGACATGTTATTCTGCATGGAAAAACAGGATAACAGATGTTTTTTATACAAAGATCCAAATAAAATACAGGATGTTCACACTGTCAGAAAAGCTGATCTCTGACGATGTGTTTTCTCAAAAATATGTTTTTCTGCATAAAAAACAGGATATGCTTATCAGCATTGACATAAGAACACTGCATATCCATCACACCAAGCAAGTAAGCAAGTAAATCTCAAAATATTTTTTCAACGGCGAGGCAGCTGAGTGACTAGCACCATATAATTTTTCAATGGCAAGCTAGTCTGCATTTGAACCTACAATCTGCATTCAAACACAGAAGGAGTGATGGTAAGCCTGCAGAGGGTCATTTCAGTCAAATTGCAGTAACTAACATTTGTACGTATGTGTAAATCCTAAACAGAAGTATTCCAGTTTATGCAGCTTGCAGTAGTAAAGTTTTTTTAGACGTCTACAATCCGGAGTGAGACTAGTTCAAGAAATTCGCAGTGTCATAAATTCTTCAAGAAAAGGGGGATATCCACTAGCCCATCAGTCCACTGCCTGTTGTGCTTTCCCAGCTTCTCAAGTGACTTTGAAAAATTTCCAGCCATCTGCAATAGCAGCCTGATCACCTGTTTTCTTGCTAACTGGTAAGACTTTTTTCTGTGTCACATATTTAGTGTGGATGATGTTAAACAGAGTTGTATATTCTTAAGACAGGTTGTATATTCATATATAGTTTCTGTATTCCTAGACAGGTTGTATATTACTAGACAGTATGGATATGATTTATAATTCATGCAGGAGTAAACCAAACTTTAGTAAATTGCTATGTTGGTATACACAGCACATTAGTAAATGTAAAACCTTATTAGGGCAGGTTGATAGTAAGGCATTATGCAAATGTATTACAATATTTGACTGGTATCTCAAAGAAAACCATGTGAAAATGACAAATGTTTATTGTGTGCTTCAACAAAACTGCATTTTGTGTATTATGTCATAAAAATATTGCATCATATTGCAAATATAAAAATAGACTGTAAAGACAGATCTGAAGAATTAACTAAGGGTAAAGTGTTTCCATTACATTCTGATGTTGAACAGTTATGTCCTGTCACCACATGTGAGTCAAATCAGTTACTGATAGAACCCCTAGTACATTTTGTTACAAAGGAATGTAGTAAACTTCTAAAAGACAGACATAATGAGTTCAGGAAGCTTAGACAAGTTATACACACATCTTTTCAAAAGTGCATAGGAGTTTCAAATTCAGCAGAACAGCTTACTAAAGAATGTCAGAAAGACCATGCAACATCACAGGAAACTATTCAACAGCAGTTGCAGGATAAAGGAAATAAATTAGCTGAACTGACAAAGACTAAAAACTTCCTACATACACAGCTAATCTGTGCAAAAGAAATATATTTTATAATATGTTTATGTTTTGAAAATGGTTAAACATACATGGTAGGATGGTAGGATCTGATGTCTGGACAAATCATTCTTAAATGTTTTACTTTCATTCAGTTAAAGCAAGACATCTATCAGTACTACAGTAAAGTAAAGCATATGAATGCCATTCTTAGCACAGTCAAAAGGTAAACAAAACTGTTCTGGTGTATAAAATTAAAAATAGATGAGTAAAAATTTAAAGTCACAAGACTGACATGCTTGTATAAAGATATACAGATACAAGACAGACATGCATGTGTGTTCTTTTCATCTAGAGTACATCTGTTACAATACACAAGAATAACAGGCAGACAACAGCAAATATAAATAATATAAATATAAATGTGTTGGCTAAACTAATATCTATTTTGTTTTTTACAGTTTGTTTATAATTATATAGTAACACCAAACAGTTAAAATTCTGAATTTTAAAAAGAAAATCACAGATGGTATTAGTCAAACAGTTTTTGTAAAATTAATGGCAGGACAGTTAAATAGTTAAATAAATAAAAAAAAAATACTGAAATCCATGTAAGGTAATTGTAAAATGATGTCTATTTATGTTGTATAAATGCATAGTTATGCAAATCACAATCACATTAAAGGAAAAATGCCAAAAGAATTAACTTTTAGTTATGTACTCACCATAACTTCAGATGTTTGGGATCCATCTCGCCTACATTCTGACTGATGGGTTCGGAGCCGATCCTCGGCTCGACTCACGCTTATGCCAAAGAGAAGTCTCTTATTGGCTGAGCTTACTATATCCCAGGATGCACCACTACCAGTCCCCCAGATCTAGTTTGTCCGCATACATGCACACATGCACGCTCTGATTATATAACATCGTCAGATGAACAAGATAAAAACAGTAGAACTCAAACCGCTCAATCTCTTCTGATCTCCAACGCAGGGGAAGGAGGTGGGTATTAGGAATGTGGCGAGATGGATCCCAAACATCTGAAGTTATGGTGAGTACATAACTAAAAGATGTTATGTGATCCTATATCGCCTACATTCTGACTGATGGGACAGCGTCCCTAGCACCTGAATCCTGGGTGGCTCACTGGAAAACACTCCTGAGTACCGTGGAACCAAACGATGCTCGTCCTTTAGATGCCACATCCAATTTATAGTGGGAAATGAAAGTGTGCGGATTGGACCAAGTAGCCGCAGCACAAATCTCCGATATAGCGAGCTTGGAATGAAAAGCTATAGAAGTAGCCACAGCTCTGGTAGAGTGAGCTTTGATAGATGTTGTAAGTTGCTTATTCGAAGGAGAATAAGCCTGAGTTATGCAATCTCTAATCCATTTGGAGATAGTAGCTTTTGTGATGGTTTTACCCAATTTATTGTCTGAGAAGGACACAAACAACTGGTCTGACTTACGAAGTTGCTGAGTCCTGTCTAAATAGAAGCGCAATTGCCTGTGAACATCCAATTTATGGAGAGTGTATTCTGCCTCATTGGAGAATTTTGGGAAGAAAACTGGTAGCTCTAGAGACTGTTGGAGACAGAGATTAGAACAGACCTTAGGGACAAAGGATGGATTAGGCCTAAGTGATACTCTATCCTTGTGGAAAATCAAGTACGGTGGTTTAATAGACAGGGCTTGAGCTCTGAAACTCTTCTTGCAGAAGTAATTGCAACTAAGAAGGCAGTTTTCCAAGACAGATATTTTAACTCACATGTAGCAGCCGGTTCGAAGGGAAGATGTCAATGCACTAAGCACTAAATCTAGATCCCACGGAGGCAGGATGAAAACTGGGGTCTTAACAGACCCGCACCTTTAATGAAAGTTTTGCATAGTCTGCTGCTCATCAATGGAGGATCCATGGACTCGTGAAATTTAGAGATAGCCGCTAGTTGGACTTTAATAGTAGACACAGAAGATCCTTGATTAAACAGGGATGTTAAGAATTTCAAAACCTCTGGGATAGGAGCAGTGATAGGGTCTAAGCCCCTGAGTTGAGCCCAGATAGCAAACCTCTTCCACTTACTGAGGTACAATTTCTTAGTGGTGGGTTTGTGGGCTGAAGATAAAATGTGAATAACTTCCGGGTCTAATGTGTGACTTCTGACTAAAGTCGGAAGTGGAGGAACCAAGCTGTCAACTTCAAGGAGTGAAGGGACTGGTGCTGTTGTCCCGACTGATGAATTAACAGGTCCGGAATTAGGTCTAAAGTCCACGGATCGTCCACCGCATGTTTCTTCACGTAAGGAAACCATACCTGACGAGGCCAGTATGGGGCAATCAGTATCATTGCGGACCCCAATTGAGAAGCTTTTTGAATGACTTTGGAGAGAAGTGGAATCGGAGGAAAGGCATAAAGTAGCCCTGTTGGCCAAGGTTGTGCTAGAGCATCCATAGCTGGTACTCCCTGATGTGGAGTCAAGGAGAAGAACCTTTTGCACTTGGTGTTTAGTGGAGTTGCAAATAGGTCGCAGCACGGTGTCCCCCATCTCTGGAAAACCTGATTTGCTACTGTTTTGTTTAAGGACCACTCGTGAGGAGAGAGAATTGTCCTGCTTAATCTGTCTGCCAGTATATTCGATTTCCCCGGAATGTGGTTCGCTACCAAGAAACGGCTGGTAGCTACCGCCCATTCCCACACCCTCATGGCCTCTCTGCAAAGGGGGTAAGATCTGGTCCCTCCTTGCTTGTTTAGGTACCAGACCACCGACATGTTGTCTGTGTGGATGGCGATTATGCCCTGAGGGAGAAACCTGTGTAAGGCCTGTAGGGATAGAAGTACCGCCCTCATCTCCAATACATTGATGTGGAGAAGAGTTTTGTCTGGAAGCCAGGATCCCTGAACTAACCTGCCCAGACAATGCCCCCCCCCACCCTGTCTGGGAGGCATCTGTCGTCAGGGTGACCACTGGAGAGGGAATAACAAAAGGACTTCCTAGATTTAGATTGGATGTCTGAAGCCACCAGCAAGGTCCCGTTTGCATGTTTCTGTAATCATGATGGGATGATTGAGGGAAGGTCCTGAAAGGACCATTGAGTTGACAATAGCCACTGAAGAATCCTCATGTGCAATCTTGCCAGAGGAACTAAAAGAACCGTGGCAGACATTGAACCTAAAACTTGTAGAACCATCCTGGCTGGGGCTTTGGATCTTGAAATCAGAGCTTGAACTTGGCCCTGTAAAGTTTGGATCCTTTCGCAGGAAGAAAAAACGCATCAATTTTGAGTCTATCTCTGCTCCTATGAACCTTATGCGCTGAGAGGGCAGCAAGACAGACTTTGACCAATTGAATGTAATCCCAGGGTAGCACCCAGGAGATGGTGGCTTTGAGGTTGTCCATTAGTAGATGCCTGGTGGTGGCAGTCAGGAGCCAGTCGTCCAGATAGGGAAACACTTGGAATCCAAGACTCTCAGGTGAGCCGTCACTACTGCCAAACACTTGGTGAACACCCTGGGGCTGTGGTGAGACCAAAGGGCAGTGCACAAAATTGGTAATGACTGACTCCCAGGCTGAAGCGCAGATACCTCCTGGACGCCTGATGTATCGGTATGTGATAATAGCCCTTGAGGTCTATGGAGCACATCCAAACATCCTTCTCCAACAATGGGAGAATGGATTGTAACGTGACCATTGAATTTGGATTTCGTGACGGATTGGTTCAGTCTGCTGAGATCCAATATTGGTCTCAGGTCCCCTGTCTTTTGGCACTAAAAGAACCTGGAGTAATTCGGATCCGATCTGGTCTGTGGGGACCGGTTGGATGACTCCTTTTCTAGCAGCTTTAAAGCTTCTGCGGCTGCAATTTCCCTTTGACTGGGTGGTGGGTCTGGGATTTTTGGACGGTGGGGGTGAGTATGTGAACGGGATGGTGTAACCTCCGGCAATGATCCGAAGCACCCATCTGTCCTGAGTGATTGACTCCCAGGCTTTTAGGTGCTTGGCAACGACACCCGACTGGCTCGAGCAGCACAGCCGGGCAATCCCTCATGATGTGTGGGAGGCTGAAGAGCCACGAAAGGACTTCAGGGTCTCCAGAATTGCGGGGCCCTCTGCCGCCTCTGGGACGGCGTCTCCCAGAAAAATTTCCCTGTCCTCTGCCTCTGGAAGGAATCTTCCTGCTGTTGGGGAAAACTTACGTGATTTACGGAACCACATCTTCCCTCCTTTAGCCTTGGGATAAGGCCGAAGGGAGTGGAATAACGGCACCTACGGCAGATAAAGTTTTTCCCTCTTGCTCACAGCGGTAAGGGTGTCTTTAACCTTAGGTCCAAACAAAGAGGACCCATCAAAGGAGCGCCGTGAAGGAAGATTTGAAGGCCTCCCAAGAACTGACACAAGCGAGCCAGGCTTGTCTCCGAGAGCCACGCCTGTGCCTGCCGCCCGCCGCCGCCCGGCCGGCGAGCAGGAAATGAGCCTCATGGACAAGTTAGAAATTGACGAAGGATAGCCAACTGAGAGCTAACCGACTGGGCTAGCTGCTCAGGTAGGTTACCCGAGAGGAATCTGTCAGCTCCTTCTCCAGTTCCCTCTCAAGCCTGCTAATATGTGCCAAATAATTCAGAGACCTTAAAGTAAAGGCCGCTGAAGTCAGGGTGCGCTGCACCTGTCCATGCTCCTAGACTCCTTATTAGGAGGATGGACGGACGTTGAAGCGTCTGCCACGTCCTGTTGTGTAGCAGATGCCACCACCATGGCATCTACAGCCACGCCTTTAGTGAGGAACTCCTTCGGTGGGGCAGACAAAAATTTATTAGGACAAGAAGGGACTGGTTCCACGGTATCTGGATGTTCCCGACAAACCAAATCCAGAAGCTCGTCAAGGCGGAGACACCCAGGAGGCGGAGGGCTGAGCCCCAAAGGCCTTGAGGAGCACTGACTCATCAGCAGAGGGGTTTGGATATCCAGCCTCGTTGTTTGAGGATCTCTAAGATGTCTGCAAATGAGACATCATCCGAGGACGACTGGGACCCCTCTGCATCATCAAGATCAGTGTCCGATGTAATAGACTCGGGAGTCCACGTGCTTCCTCTTGCACGATCTCTTCCTTGGGGGTTCCTCCAAGACAACTCAAGAACCCTCAGGAGGAGGGAACCCCAATGGGGTAACCTCAGGCCCAGGGGCTCCGCTGCTCACGGACAGGGGAACTGCCAAAGACCCAGTCTCCACGCCCAGGAAGGTGCCGGTAAAGCCGGAGAGATGGTCAAGAAGACTTGGCCAAGGCACTCCTCATAGCTCTGAAAGCCGGACCCCAGAATCCTGGGAGTGTCCGGTCCCGAGCCATGATAGCCGACGGAAGTCCCGCAGCCAAGCACCGAGGGAGGCTCGGAACCAAAGCATAGGTCCCAAACATCACCCCTGGGTCCAGCCAAGAAGTCCGTGTACCAAACTCGGACCAAGGCGGTTGGAGTAAGGGTCGAGCCGACCCTAAGATCTCCACCGGCTCCAACAGCACCTGCTACGGAGCAGCGGTCGGAGGAGGAATAGCAATGGATGGGCCTGGGCTATCTGCTCGAAGCCAACTGGGTCGGAGCCGAAACAAATTTTGGAAGACTGGGGACTGGAACAGTCTTTGGAGCACCCTGTCTATATCTGAATCCGACATCCTCAAGACCGAGAGGATACTGAACGGGTTCGAGATGGCCTCCAACGGCCCCAAAGGGCTAGGGGACCGGCCCAGGCGACCGATGACTATCGGCGAAGGAATACCACTAGATTCCATCGGTGCCGAGGTGGACTTCGCGCCGAGGAGGAAGTGTCTGAGCGGGCAACCTTGTCGGCTCCGAGACCAGTGGAGCCGAAGGTGACCGCCTCTCGATGCCCCAGCCATCGGCTCAAACCAGAGGAGTCGAGACTGGTGGCATCGAGGCAGACGTTCCGGCTCCAAGTCCTTGGAGCAAGGAAAAGCCTGCCTATGTCTTTTGGCGGTCGGATCCGACGGACTGGTCGGAGCCGACGCCTTTCTTTAGTCGGAGAAGGAGAGGATGCCAAGGCTTCTTCAAAGGAAGGTTTTATTAACCCTTTAAGAATCAGTTTATTTTTCCTCTCCTGGAGGACCCTTGAGGAAAAAGCGTGACACACACTGCATGACTCCTGTAAGTGTTTTGCACCCAAACAATACACACAGAGCGAGTGATCGTCTGTGATAGACATTTGAAATTGCATTTGGTGCATTTTTAAAGCCCAAGGCCTAGGATTTTAAGACATTATGGCAAAAAAAATCAGTAACCTTGACAGAAAAATACACCTACTTTCTGTTTACTGACACTACCTACTACAGTTATCGCTAGGTAAAGAAAGCCACAAAATACTAAGGGTACTTTGAAACCCTGTAAGGTTTTAGGAGGGTTGAAAGACCGGAAGGCCCTAAGATGAAGGAGGCCTAAACCAAACTCAACCCAATCACACAACAAAGTCTTTTCACAAACACACAAAAGTGAAGAATAGCCGTTAAAACAGCTTTTTATGACAAGAACAGCAAAATTCTGACAGAAAAAAGTTAGTAAATTTACTACTCAGCTCAGCCAGCTCGAGACCACGCGCAGATTAGCGGCAAACGAGATCTGGGGACTGGTAGTGGTGCATCCTGGGATATAGTAAGCTCAGCCAATAAGAGACTTCGCTCTTTGGCATAAGGCAGTCGGAGCCGAGGGATCGGCTCCGAACCCATCAGTCAGAATGTAGGCGAGATAGGATCACATAACATCTATAGTTTACAGAGTATAAAATGTGAGCTCAGACCTTCCTAGACTGAATGAATAGTTACAGGAAATGCTGGAAAGATAAGATAAACAACAAGACTGATTGCCAGATAAGTAGCTTGAGTTTTTCTAAAGCATCATTGTTATTAAAACATAATTGTTAAAATGTTTACAGGCAACACTATTTAGTAATTGTCATAAAATGCCACAATTGTGCATAGATGTCACTGATAATCTGTTTGCAAGTAAATGTTAAAAGGACAAAAAAAACCTCAGTTGTATCAAGTACAGCCAGCAAATGGGCTATAGTATATATACAGTTCAAATCAATTGTGCAGGAGAATGTAAATGCCTACTAGTGGTAGTAAACAGCAAAAGCTTTATAAAAAAAATATCAAATCAGACAAAAGTTCATAATTTAATAAAATAAATGTATAACCAAAGTGTTGGGCTGACATGCATTCTATTTCTCACAGCATAGGGCAGGTAAACAGTGCTGAAGTACTACAGGGGGAGGGGTACTTTCTCAGTTTTACACTGACTGTATAAGAAGGAGGGGCACTTTCTCAGTTTTACACTGACTGTATAAACAGACTGTGACAAGGGTCTGAAATAAAGCTACATAAAAATAAATAATAAGGGTCTAAAATAAAGCTACAGGAAAAAAAAATATATATCTCATTCATTCTTGACAATACTCTTTTAGGTAGTGGGAAAAACAGGTATTAGTGTATTAGAAATACTGGTAAACTGGATTAAACCTGACAGGATAAGATATTTTACAAGTTGTTAATAGCTATCATAATGGTTATTATTTTATTGTTTAGAAAAAACAAGAGATGATTTAAAATTGCTTTATTAAAGCTATACAAGAGAGAATAAAGATATGCAAAAATGCATAAATGTTTCTAATAGCAAGATTGGTCACTATTTTTAATATGTTTTTGGCAAAACAATGTTGGTATAAAAAACATCAATGTTTCTAATTGCTGAGTATGTAGTTTTAAAATAACAGGACCTATGAATTTGGTATCAATTCCACTAGATATTTCTAAAGAGACAAACATTTTCCAAGATTTTGCTTAATATTAATATTAAATTTGGACGATTAGACTAAATGTACTTTATAGTCTTTGTATGTACAAATGCAGAAGAATTCAGTACAAATGAGATTAATGTCTAGTAATAAATGTGTGAAAAAACATATTTAATAAAAAGTGGATCCAGTATACCTAGTAAATTGAAATGCATAAATAGCAAACAGTCTATGTAAATACATACTGTACAGAATACATTGTAGCAGTTCAGAGACATGAACACAATGTTATGGTTAAAATTACATTGGAATTGTGTGTTTTCAGTAGTGTATAAATGCTTGCAGCAGCACATAGTTATTGTCTCATAGTTAATTTAACAGCTGCAAAGAGTTAATGAAACAGTTCTAAGTCATAAATTAAATTCTGTGATTGCAAAAGAATAAATTGATCAAGTAAAATTAAAGCAGACACAGCTCATAACTGACAAAATATTTTCACAGAATGGTCTGAAAAAGAAAAAGTTTGAAACACATTCAGTTTGGTAGTAATACTTAATATCATTGTATTAACTATGTAAAATTGCATTTTGATTTGTTGTATCAAACTAAAGGTTTTGTTTCTTGTGTTTTCTATATAAAATGTTTTGAGTATGTTTAAAAACAGAGGGAATTGTTAGATTTTATTAATATTAGTCTGAAATTAATTATGTTGTAAATATGCTGAAAGAAAAGGCTTGCTTAAATGCAGAAACAAAGTTTAAGTAATATGTGATCAGCAGTCATACTAAATGGCCATGGCTTGGAAAAGGAATCTGCTGAATGGACATTCTTCCCTTACAGACTCAGAAACAGGATGTATGCAAGAGCAAAAATACAAAATCTGCTTTTAAAGAATGGACATTATTCCCTTACAGACTCAAAACAGGATGTATGCAAGAACAAAAATGCAAAATCTGCTTTTAAAGAACAATGACATGTTATTCTGCATGGAAAAACAGGATAACAGATGTTTTTTATACAAAGATCCAAATAAAATACAGGATGTTCACACTGTCAGAAAAGCTGATCTCTGACAATGTGTTTTCTCAAAAATATGTTTTTCTGCATAAAAAACAGGATATGCTTATTCAGCATTGACATAAGAACATATGTTTCTATACACAGATTCAAATAGAATACAGACAATGTGTTTCCTCAAAAATATGTTTTTCTACATGGACATCAGGACACTGTTACAGGATATTCACACTGTCAGAAAAGCTGGTCTCTTACAAGACATTGTTAAACAAGGAAGTTTAGTATTGTTTCTACAGGATAAGCAATTCTCCAAAATATGTTTATGCATGACTAAAAACTGTATATAAAGAGCTGTATAAATCCAGTTGTGAGAGAGGTTTGGTAGGGACACAAGTCCCAAGGTAAATGTTATATCTCTCACATCATCTGTACTATATGAGAAGTAAAGTTGGAACAGTACTTTTAAGCTGCAACGTTTGTCCAGTTTTATTTATTATAAAAGTTATTGGTTACTGCTCTTAAAGACAAGTGCTGCAAAGTATATTCTCTCATCAGTGTATATTCTGCAAGTTTCTGTATGCAACAGACTGTGAATGCAAATATAACTAGACTTTGAATTTTAGCAGAATCCAGCCAGCAAGACTGAGTGTCTTAAGAACACTGCAAATCCATCACACAGCAAGTAAGCTCCATGTATTTTTTTCAATAAATGTGTGTGAAAAAACATGTTTTAAAAAAATGGGTCCAGGGTACCTACTAGATTGAAATGCATGAACAGCAAACAGTCTATGTAAATACATACTGTAAAATAATTGCTTTCAACCAAGATGTTAATGGGCAGTTCAAAGACATGACCACAATGTTATGGTTAAAATGACATTGAAATTGTGTGTTTTCAGCAGTGTATAAATGCTTGCAGTAGCACATAGTTATTGTCGCTTATAGTTAATTCAACAGTTGCAAAGAGTTAATGAAACAGTTCTAAGTCATAAATGAAATTCTATGATTGCAAAAGAATAAATTGATCAAGTTAAATTAAAACAGACACAGCTCATAAATGATAAAATATTTTCACAGAATGGTCTGCAAAAGAAAAAGCTGTTAAATACATTCAGTTTTGGTAGTAATACTTTAATATCATTGTATTAACAATGTAAAATTGCATTTTGATTTGTTGTATCAAACTAAAGGTTTGTTTCTTAATGTGTTTTCTATATAAAAAGTTTTGAGTATGTTTAAAAACAGAGGGAATTGTTAGATTGTATTAATATTAGTCTGAAATTAATTATGTTGTAAATATGCTGAAAGAAAAGGCTTGCTTAAATGCAGAAACAGAGTTTAGTAATATGTGATCAGCAGTCATACTAAATTACCATGGCTTGGAAAAGGAATCTGCTAAATGGACATTTTTCCCTTACAGACTCAGAAACAGGATGCATGCAAGAGCAAAAATGCAAAATCTGCTTTTAAAGAATGGACAATGACACTGTGACAATGTGTTTTCTCAAAAATATGTTTTTCTGCATGAAAAACAGGATATGGCACAAGAACAGATGTTTTTATACAAAGATCCAAATAAAATACAGGATGTTCACACTGTCAAAAAAGCTGATCTCTGACAATGTGTTTTCTCAAAAATATGTTTTTCTGTATGGGAAACAGGATATGCTTATCAGCATTGGCACAAGAACAAATGTTTTTGTACAAAGATCCAAATAGAATACAGAACAATGTGTTTCCTCAAAAATATGTTTTTCTACATGGACATCAGGACACTGTTACAGGATATTCACACTGTCAGAAAAGCTGGTCTCTTACAAGACATTGTTAAACAAGGAAGCTTAGTATTGTTTCTACAGGACTAAAACTGTATATAAAGAGCTGTATAAATCCAGTTATGTTAGAGGTATGGTAGGGACTCATTTTGTCCTAAGGTAAATGTTATATCTCTCACATCATCTGTACTAGATGAGAAGTAAAGTTGGAACAGTACCTTTAAGCTGCAACGTGGTTCCGTTTGGTTTATTATAAAAAGTTATTTGTTACTGCTCTCTAAAGTTGATGCTGCAAAGTATATTCTCTCATCAGTGTATATTCTGCAAGTTTCTGTATGCAACAAACTGTGAATGCAAATATAACCAGACTTTGAATTTTAGCAGAATCCAGCCAGCAAGACTGAGTGTCTTAAGAATACTTCAAATCCATCACACCAAGCAGTAAGCAGCTCCATGTAATTAATTTTTTCACCTATTAGGATATAATTAATCCTGTCTAGAGAGATCTATATTCCATTGGGTTTAGTTTGAGTCCCTAGGGATCTGCCTAGAGGTAATACATTATCTGACAAACACAGACTTCACCACAGTTGCCACTGGGTCTGAAGGCAAGGGAAGTGCTCTTCTTATATTTAAACCAAGTTTTAGTTACTATGCATACATGGAGGTTTTCCAACTGCAGAACATCTTCAACATCAGCCAACTTATTGTTTAGACTTCTGGCACTGAATTCAGACAACTTAATGTGATCTAATTTTGGAACTGGAACATCCATTAACTAGACTCTGCCTACAAAACGTATTAGAGGCAATAAAGACTATAGCCAGTATGTGAAAGCCTTGAAATAAAAGTGCAAGCCATCCTTAGGGAAGCAAGCTGGGCTGCTGAAAATCTCATACTATTGACACATGCTGGATTTTCCTAGAACACTAGCTATTATTGATACCAATTATCTTTTATTTGTATTGAGGCATCAGTTGAAGTGGGAGGTATGCTTGATTTTTGCCGAGACCCAGTCTACACATCTCTAGAAGGCTCTAGGTCTGACTATTTTATAGCCTCACTATAACACATTTTAGCATGACTAGAGAGAATGACAGTGGTGGTGATATACGAAGCTGACAGAGAAAGTTTACAGGCAACAGGGAAGCCTCCAGATTAATTAGGTATTTATACTTCTCACATACATAATTACTTTTGAGTATAACTTCATTATCTGTGAGCATATGGCAGTTCTGTACACTGTTTTAGGAGACCCTAGTACTATAAAGCTGTCAAAAGAGGTAAAACTACCAAGCTGCCTTTCCACCTTGTTCAGTGCTAAGATGTTTAGAGTAGACAAGTACAGAAAATACAACAATAAGCAAGTAGGACAATATGAGAGACACGGTATCTGACGCTTTAAAGGTAGAGTGCCAAAGATACAGCTTTTGGAACACCTTCTATTTTTCTACGCCAGTGTATACTTTCAGTGATATATAGGGCACCTGTGCAATTGAATTTGCACTTTTCTACTTAGTTTTTGTGCAAATTCACTGTGTTTTCTCTGGAAGCTCCCCGCTCCGAGTCTGGTCAGGTAATACTGCCCATACTGTGAAGTCATGATACACACCCTCTTCAACACCCCTAGTTCTTTAAATACGACTCAGCTGGACCTGTTCAGGACTGTTTTTCATTCCCTAGGAAAATAGACTCAACATGGCTCTGTTTCCGATGAAGTCGAATTATTTGCCAAATTAAATTACTTTGCTTGTGTTAAGTCCACTGCAACTTCCCTTCCTGCTATCCTCAAAAAAAAAAAAATCCTTTCTAGACATTGAAAAATATCTTTCCAACTTGCAACTGATTCTTAATCCATCAAAAACAAAATGAATGCTCTTTTCCAGTGGGTAGCCAAAAAAAAAAATTGACCCTACCTCTATCATTATTTACTCTTCAAATAATAAATAACATTACTGAACCAGTAGAACATATAAAACTACTAGGGGTCGTCACTGACAAGGCATAGCCCCAGCTATTAAAAAAAATACATTTTAAACTAGGTTCCCTATATAGAATAAAAGCCCTTTTTGACTGATTCAACCAGGCATGCCATCTGCAGAACTCACCTTCCTTCTACCCTCTTATATGCTTCAACCATTTTTATTAACTTTAGAAAATGTGACCTAAACAAACTTGAATCCTGCTATTATAAAGTAGCCAGATTTGCTTCCAACCAACCTGCTAGAACCCATCACCGCAAAATACTATACCAACTCAACTGGAAGGTGGTACTTAACCTTTTAACCTTTAATCAACTAGTTCTAACCCATACTTTTCTGTATCAACCTGACTCCTGTCCATCCATTAGCGACCTAGTACTGACTTACTTAGGTAGCAGAAAATTAACGTCATTCAATAAAGTACTATTGATGGTCACTAAGTCAAACAATTGCTACGGGGACTCCCTGTATGCATACAAACTAGCCAAAGTCTGGAATGACTTACCTCAAAACATACTCAACACTAGTAACACTTTCAAATTAAAGCAACTTCTGAGAGAACACCTTAACACCTGGCTTTGCTCCTGCACTAATCCCACTTACCTGCACTAACAAGCAAGTCTTTCACTCTCCCCTTCACTTACCTTACTCCCCATCTTTTTTTCTTCCTCACTTCACTTACTCTCTGACCAACTCTCCATCTCTCAGTTGCCTGCTTCTATTTTTATCCCCTTAGGCAACTACTTATACTTATTCATATGTGGCTCACAGATGTGAATACTGTATGATCTCTTTAAACTGAATGTGTATTTTTTTCATCCTTCTTTGAATCTTTTTCTACAATATATAATAAATATAAACTTCCCAACATGCATCCTAAATGTAAATTGTACTGCATATACTATGCATTTTATATGAATACTGCACTATTAAAACATTGTACTCTATGGAGCTTTTCTTCCCGGGTCTCTGCTGAAAACAGGCTATTTTATGCCCAGTCAGACTTTCCCAGTAAACAAAAGGAAATAAATAAATAAAAAACTTGATACTGGGGCATCATCACATCAAACATTTCAGCATTTCAGTTGTGACTGCAAAAGCAGCAACGCCAGCATTCCTTTATGCATACTCATGGTCGCACTCTCCTACTTCAATATAACAGGACAAAACATTTACTCAAAACTTGACTGCACCAAAACATAGCTAAGAAATGCTAATTTTCATCGAAATGCAGCATTACTGGCACTGTGATGTTTTGTATCAATCGCTTCGTTCATGGATTTCAACTTACTGACTCAAGAATCAAGGACAAAGTGATGGTGTAAAGTATCAAAACCAGAAACAATTTCTAAGTAATTACCCTAATTCTCTTCAAAACTTAAAAGAACAATGTGCTTTGCATCAACATGCATCCACTCAACAAGAACTCCGAAACTAATGTCTGGCATTGACATACTGTAATCCTCTGCGATTTACTTGAGGAGTGAGGCTAAAGATCTGAGACAGAAATCAGAAAAGTATATAGCAGATGGTGTAGCAGTGCATTACCGATTTCGTCAGTGAAGGCCAGTTACTGCTTTTGTGGTCACAACTCAAGCGCTGAAGTAATCGCTGTAATGATGTCCCTGATATCAAGTTGCTTTTCACATTACTACCAAACAACTTTCCAGTTCTGATAAAGATTTTTCCCCTGTAAATTCTAGCTGGAGAATTGAGATGTATTGTTAAACATTTTATTGAATGGGCACCAGTTCAGGGATGTTTATAGAGTGCACAGATGTCCTAGTTACACAGTTCCTGGAAATATTCTTTTAAAGATTTCATTGATGGTCTTAAAAAGTAAATGCAATCACCAAGGATGCTGGCAGGCATGTGCTACGTACACTATAGCGTACATGTGCTTTGTGTGTGGGGGCGCAGTAAATGCAAACAAAGAAAAAAGCACTTCACTGAAGTTCTTATTTCTTCTCTCCCATACGGAAAATGCTGCCCAAGTGTTTATGCATGAACATTTCCTTACCATGTCACCAAATTGCCGGTTCCGGTTTTATCATGGTTGTGCCTATTGCAGACTAGTCTTTCAGATACAAATCAATGCTTTCTAGGTCTCATAGCAAGTGGCACTGTCAGGAATGGTGTCCTCTATCTTTTTTTACAGAAATACAGACATAGTATGTGCTGCTATGTATGTCACTTAGTACATTTGGTATCACCTGAGCATCACAGACAAATTTTTAAAGGTAAACTGACAATGTCTGAGAACATCTTGAAGCGACACTGCTTCAACATATTATTATTACCATCATTTCTATTAATTAGCATTTGTTTTTCTAAATGGGTTAGTACCTGCTTAGTTTTGGGTTCTTTGTGCAAATATGCCTTTTCTTATGTTTAGAGGCATGATTTTTATCTTTAGGATTTCTGACAAATGGTAAAAAAACAAAACTCTCTTGAATGTTGTTGACCCATTTTTGTATTAGCTGCTGCTCATCCATGCTCCATGTTTAACTGCTTCATGCTTTCTATTCTGCCTGCTGATGTGACTGAATACAAGAGTCTATCTGAAGTTCACCCTCTTAGTTGTCAAAGAAACATGATAACTATTGGACACATCTGCAACCATGCTACCTTTTCTGCTGGTTTCCTGTGCACTCACCATGCTAACTGCTGCAGCAAACTGCAGACCTTGGCAGCTCTTCTGTTTGTTGTGAACACAAGAAGTTGACAAAAGGTTGTGGATTATCTGTGGTTAAAGATGATATTTCACATCTGCTCCTTTACTTGGGGGGGGCGGGTTGCAAATAGTGCACCAGATGGCATAATGATTATGGTCTTGGCCCCCCGACCCCCCACCATGCATAAGGTATAAGGTTCGATCCTGACCTCAGACCAATGCTTGTTTGGAGTTTGCATGTTCTCCCTGTGTCTGTGGGGTTCCTCCATCCAAACGTGTAGAAAAGCATACGCTTTGCAGTCTAATTTTTTTCTGAACATGTTAGAAACATTGGGGCTTTATCAAGCTATATTGTCTATAACAAGCCAGATTAATACCACCTAAATGCCTTTGAAAACATGTACATAGCTTGCTTACAGAGAGAATTGCAAATCTAAAAATAATACCTCTAATAGTTTTTGACTGAGCAATTAAAATGTTAATGCACATTAAGCTGGGGGGGTGAGGGCAACTGCCCCAGTGATATCACCACTTTTTAAATGCCAGATAAATTAGGGGGTAGCAATAAGCATCTGTGGCTACAAAATGGAATTCACTAGCTACACCCCTGTTCTCACCTCTGACCGCAAAACGAACATGTGAGAACCAAAAGAGGCAGTTTTTCTATCCTTAGAGATAAATTCACCTCCTGACTAATTAGACTGGACAACTCCATGGCGTTACTCCATGTTCAGATTTCTATGGGTAAGATGCCCATTGAAGTCATAGCTAGTTCTAGATCTCCCTCCATGGATCATGATGTGAAAGAGGCCTACTTGACCAAACTGCAGTCTATCCAAATATTGCCAAATACTCTGGTCATGGGAAATTTCAATCATCACACCATCAACTGGGAAACCTACTCTAGCCCTAACTCACTAGTGCAAACTTTCCTTGACTTTGTTAACTCATGCCCTGGAACAAATTGTTCACTTCAACAAGAGGAACAAACATACTAGATTTGGTCCTCACTAACATGACCAACAGATGCACCACCGCAACTGTTGGATCCACAGTTAAAACTGACCACAAATGAGTCGCCTTCAAACCGGCACTAACATCAGAACTCACAAAGGGTGAAGTCAGACTAAAAAGCCTCACCAAAGAAAACTGTACCCTCCTATGGTAGGGTTTAAATGAATTCTAAGCCCCACCCCTAGCTGGAAGTGGTAACTACACCAAAGCTTACACTAAAGCCCTGTAAAATCATTTGGATAAGTGTATAGACTTGGCTGTTACAGACCAAATCAAAGCCAGAGCCACAAGTAAAAACAAGCCGCCCTAGTGGACATCCAGCATCAACAAACTTTACAACAAAAGCAAAAATTTGCTGTCCAATAAAACCAAGGCAAGGCCACAACAATGGAAAAGAACCCTCTTCAGCCTCAACAGGCAAACAAGACATGTCAAATCCTCTAAGGGTAACTGAGAAAAACTTGGCAATCACAGCCAAGAAAAATCATAAGGCCTTTTACAGCTACGTATGTAGCTTAAAAGGTAGGACACAAGCATGTGCCAAACGAGTGACTAACGGTATCACACACACTAATTCCGCAGAGATTACAAACCAGTTAGCGGACAGATTTGGAGATAATTTCACTCTCTTATCCCCTCCAAACTTCCCTCACCCTACATATCCAAAGAGCAGATCATTAAAGCCTCGTCCAAGGGGGGAAAAAAAACAGATGGCATCCCAGGCTGTCTTTTAAACAAACAAACATGAACTAGCATCACCATTATGCACCCTATTCAATCACAGCCTAACCATTGGGTTTGTTCCTGCGAAGTGGAAAACCGCAATTTATTCCCCACCACAAAGGTGGCTTAGCAACAGATCCATGCGTCTGACCAGCCTCATCTGTAAAGCCATGGAACTTATCATCATAGACCTCATATATGAAGACATATGCGACCTCCAAAACCCTGGATCTGACCTAATTCAGCTTCAAGGGCAGCTCCTGCCTGGTAAACCTGGTGGATTTCTTCGAAAATGTGACCAAGGCCATTGACAAGGGCAAATCAGTGCATACTGCATACCTCAACTTGGCAAAGGCCTTTAACACAATCCCACACTCGGGCATTACCGATAAACTTAGCAAACTGAATGTAAACCCTTTTGTTGTAAGACAGATTACCAACTTGCTCACAAACTGGTCACACACTATAAAAGTGAGCGACTCCACATCAGTCAGCAGACCTGCCACCAGCAGGATGCCACAAGGGTCAGTGTTGGGCTCCCTACTGTTTGGTATACACTTCTCAGAAGTTCAGGCCAAAACTAAAGGGCTGTGGCTGACCAAGTTTGCAGATGACTGCAAACTGGGTGCAATTACTGAATCCCCAAATGTCAGTATACTTCAGGAGGGTCTTGCGCAGACCAGTGACTGTTTGGCATGGTCTCAAACTGAACGCAAAGAAACATATCATTTCCTTTGGTAAACAATGTTCTTTCACACTATCAAATTAATACCCTATGCACCTACGAAGTGGTAAGAGATTTGGGATCACAAATAGATTGCGACCTTAACTTTGACCATCATGTGTCTATTGTAGTAAGGAAGGCTTTCTAGGTAGCAGACTTGATTAGCAAAGGCACTGCTTCTAGAGCAAAGGAGGTTATAACCCCTCTATACTTGTTACTAATCAGGCCCATAACTGAGTAAAATGCCCCTTTTGGCATGTACCGTACGAAGCACCTGCAGCAATTGGACACACCTCAAAGGTTTCTAAGATGATGAAGGGACTCCAGCATGTGCCTTACACAGAAGTCCCTGTCACTGTACTCAGTACTGTATAGACTTCTTAGGGAAGACTTATGCCTGACTTACAGAGCAATCCAAGACACAAACCTAATGACCTTGCAGCATATCCATAAATCAAACGGGACTAGAGCTACCCGTTTCAGAGACTTAACCATCTCCCTCCTCCAGAGTTGTGTTTTTGTTCCACTCCAATGTGGTGGGTGTGGCTTCAAATAAAAATGAAGTTGTCACCTTACAGTTCTAACCAAACTTATTGACAGGTATTCTATATATCAATAATACAATTTTGCCATCATATACTTCATCATAAAAAAAATTGATAAAATTGTCTGTGATGGCATTTTTTTATATTTATTAAAATAATGAACAACAATATTTGACACACCTAGGAGAGCAGTAGTGTAGTAACTGAGAACGCGCCTGTAGACGTCACTCCACTGTAATGGGTTAAACCTGCAACTTGAATAGAACATTCTGGAAGGACAGATTTATCTCCCAATGACTGCCGTGTCGCTGGAATAGGCTATCAATTCATGTGAAGCAGAGCACCTCTATGAAACTGTTCAAAAGGAACTTGGAGGAGTGGATGGGACACCGTAAATTCTTAATGGGGATAGTGCCCATAACCCTCCTGGACATGGGCAGTCATTACTAAATCAGCAAAAACACCAACATAGTGATGAAACAGCCAGGCTTGAAATAACCTATGGGTCAGGTAACCTAGTAACTCCGATGATTCTAAAAACCTGCAGAGTGTTTCCCATCTCAAACTCTGCTCCAAGCCCACTCCTGATGGATTACATTAGCAAACAGGTCGGGGTACAGCTCAAGAAAGTTGCTGTATGCCGACAATACAGCATTAAAAGCAGACTCTGAGCAAGAACTTCCGCAAAGGATAGGGGAATAGAATGCAAAACTGAATGCATGCATGGGATGAAACTAAGTATAGATAAAACAGTGGTAAAAGCAGCAAATTGGGGAATTCAGAAGAAGCTGAGAATTGAGACAGAGGGGAAGATAGCAGAAGAGAATAACAGATTCAAGTATCATTAAGGAGAACGGAAGTCTGAATGAGGAGGTCAAAGCTAGAATCAGAAGGGATGAGGCCAACTTCCATACACTACACCTGACACACTGACAGAAGAATGCAAAAGCAGCTGAAAAGTAAGGTGCACTAAACAGTGGTGTGACTGGTACTACTGTAGTAGTACAGAACCCTGGGAAGTAAAGGTAGAGGAGAGATAAGGAAGCTAGAGGGGATGGAAATTAAGTGCCTGAGATGGGTAGAAGGATGCACACTGTGGGACAGACAAAGACATGAGGACAGCAAAAGCCAGAGTAAGCTTCAATTACAGAAAAGACCAAAGAGAACAGAGTACGGTGGTTTGAGCACATGCAGAAACGCAGACGACAATCTGATGATGATGATTTGGGACAGACAGGAGAAAGGTAATAGGAAACAAGGGCATCTAGCAGAGAGGTGGATGAAATGTGAAAGAGAAAATATGCGACAGTCAGGCATGAGTGTTGAAGGAGGCAGGGGTATGGCACTGAATCAAGAGAGATGGCGGCAGTTAACAAAAACACCCTGACTCCATGTAGAAAATGGTAAAAAGGGGGTTGATGATGATAGGAATTTGAGCTAGCTGAGCCCATGCTATTATGGTGCTTTTGCACCAAGTAGTTGAGGAGAATCAAATGTGGGAGGCACTCCACCCTTCAAGAGAGAGCAGTAGTGGGCTTGGAGGTGCCAAAAAGGGGGGTTGGGTTTCTCCAGACCAGCAAGCCGGCCTACTTCATACTACCTGATGTTTGCCAGGGAATGCAAAGGCTGACCAGTATTCCTGGATATGAACAAATGGACTGTAAAGGTCATGCTCATTCCAGGAATGTCCCCTCAGAATGAATAAACAGTTCAAGTGGATGTCAGTAGTGGAGCTATCAGATAAGGTTCTGAGGGAGCAAACAAAATAAGACATTAAAAATCTACAGAATGTGGTTGCCATTTTGGGCAGGGGTAGACAAGCAGAGGGCACTTAATCATCCAGGGGTGATCCTGTGATATAGTCAGTTTGGGAGGCAACAGCCATCAGAGAGTAATGTAGCCATTATATTTATGACAGGACTTCATGGTGAAAGGTGATGTACATCACAAAAAAAGTACAATCCAGCAGGACTGTGTTAGTCAATGTTTTGACCCAAGCATTGTTTTAGAAGTTGTAAACTGGTAACAAATCTGGCAATTCAGACAGTTTTTGCTGTCACAGTCTGGCACCCAGTTGGACCTATATGCCGTTTAAGTATAGTTTACAAGGATATATGAAACTTATGTCCAGAATATGAGCACTAAGCCTCGATTAGAGTGGAGGTAAAAAAAAAAAAAAAACAGCCAAGGTAACATTTCTTTTACTACTTACATATAGTGCCGTCCTTGCATTATGTATACTTACCAAAGACAGTTTATATAGTGTAAATCAGAATGCAGATGCAGCAAATTCCTTGCAAATAGAATGGGATTCTTAGTTATTATAAGAGCATGGATTTTTTTAAACTGCATTCAGGGGCCCCGACATATTGCCACTTGTTTATAGCTAATAAATCCAGTGTTTCATGGGGATTTCGTTGTCATAGTGCTACGCTATTTGTGATTTGCAACTTTTGTCTGACTCACACACAGAAATATAGGTCCAGAATGAATAGCTAATTACAGCACAAGCATAGCACAACAGTATTAGAGGATGTGTGAATTAGATGACAGGTAGCAAACTGTGGGAGATAGAGAGCTTGGTGAAGTTTTCACGTGCATAGGTGGCAAGGGACACAGTTATACCTGTGAGTTGATTCATCTTTGGTGGGGCATGCATGTTACAGCACATGGAGATTTGGATCTCTGGGTTATGGGAATTCTCTTTCAAAGGCAATCTCACGTTTCAAAGATGTACACCTGGAGAGTTTCTCCCCGGGCCCCTGCTGAAAACTGGCTTTGCCCAAGTTGGACTTTCCTGGTAAACAAATGTTAAACATAAATAAATAAAAATACATAATAAATAAATGAACTGCGAGTACTACTACACGTCCTTAACTTGCTGCCACTATGGCTGCACTCAAATGGAGACATAGCAGAGCTCTAACAAAGTGTCTATACAGCTGCATAGGGAAGATATTAGCGGCTGTTGCTAACATGAGTGACTGCTACTGTTGTCCAGAGAACATCTGTAAAGTACACATGGAATTAACTTTCTGTAAAGGTACAAGCATGTACAGAAACAGTGAGTAGATACTGTGGGGACAGCCTTATTACCTGTGTAATCTTTGATCACATAACACATGCAAGTACAAACAGGTAGGTAAGCCACATAATGCTACAGTGATAGGCCTCACATTGGTAGGAAGGGTGATAAATACAACGTACCAGACTGTCAGAACACATCCGTAGGATTGCCTGTCAACTACATACTCCACTTTTTCACACAACAATTCAGGACTCTCTAATCTAATTGTGAAACTCAGTGTAGAGAATGGCAGCAAAGTCACTGTCCGCCCCCATTACATGCCTGATTAAGTGAAAGGTATGTAAATGAGGCCAGGTGGCATGAGTGACAGTGAATCACTTTGTGTAATGGATGCAGAAAGTACAGTTGTGTACCTACCAAAAATGTAGATGTTAGAGTGTATTCACTGTTGCAGTTATTACACTTGGGTTATCTGCCGGCAGGCTACCCGCAGTCAGCCCGAGTTCCAAAGTCTTGGTCCGGTGTCGGTTGCTGTCGCCTCTTCCCTGACGTCAGTGCGCCAGGGGTATAAAAGATGCAACAGACGCCATTTTCTTCAGTTTTTCTTGCCCCAGATATCAGGTGCCCCAGATAGGAAGGCTGGGAAAAAAAAGATATGCCAAAAAGCATGCATGTACTAATATAAACATTTCCTTCATCT
Source organism: Protopterus annectens (assembly GCF_019279795.1). Classification (NCBI taxonomy): domain Eukaryota; kingdom Metazoa; phylum Chordata; order Ceratodontiformes; family Protopteridae; genus Protopterus; species Protopterus annectens. The sequence continues at coordinate 1,198,946,936 of NC_056747.1, read as the reverse complement.
ACAAGCAAATACACCACATAGGTTGTATAGAGTTGAGAAGTACAGAGAAGTCCCAGCAATGAAAAGGGGGATGGTGGGTGGGTAACCTAGACTGCAACAGTGAATACACTTGAACATCTACATTTATGGCAGGTACACAACTGTACTATGTTCATCGTGTTTCACTGTTGCAGTCATTACACTTGGGTTAAGTCCCAAAGCTGAGGTTGGGCGGCTGGGTCTAAATTGGATTTGGAGAGGCTACCAGGCCCTGCAGAACTGCAGTGGCAAAGCCTGCTCTGGATTTAGAGTGGAGAGGTAAGTGGTAGTGCTTGGTAAAAGTGTGCACTGAGCTCCAGGTTGCAGCTTCTAAAATGTCTTTGGTTGGTACTCCTCTGAGAAAGGCTGCTGAAGTGGCTGCTGCTCTTGTAGAATGTGACCTAATGACCTTAGGCACTGATTTGCCATGTTGTGCATAACAGAAGTCGATGCAGTGTCCTATCCATTTTGAAATTGTCTGCTTTGTGATAGGTTTTCCTTGTGACCCTGCAGCATAGGCTACAAACAGTTGTTCAGTTTTTCTGAAAGCTTTTGTTTTGTCCAAGTAGAATCGTAGCTGTCTGTGTATATCCAAAGCGTGCAGAAGTCTCTCCCCTTTATTCTGGGGATTTGGGTAGAAAGTTGGTAAATGAATGGTTTGGTAGAGGGCCACATTGGAAACTACTTTTGGCATGAATGTTGAGTTTGTCCTAAGAGAAACCCTGTCCTGGTGAAAAATGATGAAAGGTTCCACAGCCATTAATGCCTGCAACTCTGATGCTCTTCTTGCTGAAGTTATTGCTAGCAGCAGAGCAGTTTTCCATAAGAATTTTATATCAGCTGTGCTGGGCTGGTTCAAAAGGAGGCAGTGTGAGTTTTTCTAAAACAAAATTGAGATCCCAAGTTGGTACTGGTGCTCTCCCTTGAGGGTCTTATTTTTTTTACCCCTCTGAGGTACTGTCTCAGTAGAGGATGTGAAAAAAATAGGAGGTTCCGTATTGTAATGAGCTGAAATGGCAGAGACATGGATTTTAATTGATGAGAAAGATAGGACTTTGTCCAGAATCTCAGTAAGGTATTGTAAAATCTGAGGTATATTTGGAACAAGTGGTTCGAGCCCTTGTGCCTGGTTCCAAGCACAGAATCTCTTCCATTTTTCTGCATAAGATTTCCTAGTGCTGGGCCTCCTGGCTTTAAAATGACATCCATAACAGCTTTAGAGAGAGGTGCAGTCTGAGTGGCTACATTATCTGCCATGCTGCCAGATTTAAGGTTCTGAGCTGACTGTGCAGAATCTGATTGTTTTGTTGAGTCAGAAGATGAGGAATTTGAGGTAAAGGCCAAGCTGGGCCCTGACACAAGCTCTTTAGGATTGGGTACCAGTGCTGGCGTGGTCAGTCTGGGGCAATCAGGATCATTTTTTGCCTTTCTTGTCTGACATAGGAGCACCTTGGTAAGAAGAGGCATTGGAGGGAAGGCATAAACTGTCAGGGCTTTTCAGCTGAATGATCGAGCATCCACTTTCCATGCTTGAGAGTGATTTAGTTCTTGTGCAGAATTTCTGTAGTTGGCAATTGTGAGGGGAGGCAAAAAGATCTATGCCTGGGCATCCCCATTTCCTTGTTATGCTGAACACCTGTGGATTTAGTTTCCATTCGGGAGGATCCATGAGATTTCTGCTTAGTTCATATGCCAGTGTATTTTTTGTTCCTGGCAGGAATTGTGCCTGCAGATGTACCGGATAGGTCAGAGCGGTGTTCCACAATGTCATGGCTTGTCTGCATAGGGGGGTAGGAATGTGTGCCCCCTTGCTTATGTACCACATAACTGTGGTATTGTCCATCTTATTAGTAGTTGTCCTGGATGTAGTAAGTCCTTGAAAGCTGTCAGGGCATTCCGTACTGCTAGCATCTCTTTCTGATTGATGTGTAGATGCATTTGCTCCTTGGGCCATGTGCCCTGAATACATTGTCCTGCCATATGTGCCCCCCAGGCATAATCAGAGGCATCCGTTGTTATTGTCTGCCTGGCTGTGGGTAAGGTGAAAGGTTGTCCCTTGTTGTGGTGACAGGCCTGTGACCACCATCGAAACTCCTGTTGTAGGCAGTGAATTCAAGTTATGATTGTCTCCAGGCTGTGAACAACGTGGAGTCCAAACACTTTTCTAGATACCATTGTAGTTTCCTCATATGCAGTTTTGCATATGGAATTAGGAGAATGCAGGATGCAATGAAGCCCAGGGCCTGCAGAATTTTTCTTGCAGGGAGCTGGGTCTTTGTTGCCATCAGTTGAAAGTAAGGAGTCCGTTGCCTTTGTTTGTCTGGCGTGAGATAAGCCATCTGGGTAGTTGTATTTAAGCTTGCACCCAGGAATATTATCTCTTGAGAGGGCACTAGTTTCGATTTCTTTTCGTTTATTGTGTACCCTAGGCAAATTAGTAATCTTTTTACAAACGCCAGATGGTTTAGTAGAATGTCCTTGCTCTCTGCTTGAATAAGGCAGTCGTCCAAGTAGGGATATATTTGAATTCCTTTTTGTCTGCAAAATGCAATTACTGGTGCCAGGCATTTTGGGAAGACCCTTGGCGCAGTAGATAGGCCAAAGGGCAGTGCAGAGAATTGGTAATGCATTGAGCCTGCTATGAATCTGAGGTATCTTCTGCAAGATTGTCTGATTGGGACATGCAGGTATGCCTCTTTTAGGTCCAAAGTTACGAGCCAAGCCCTCTTGCCCGGCATGGGCAGTAGCTGCTGTAGAGTCAACATCTTGAATTTTGGGATTTTCAGGAACGTATTTAGTATAGACAGGTCCAGTATTGGTCTCCTTGAGGTCCAAAGTAACTAGCCAAGCCTTCTTGCCCAGCATGGGTAGAAGTTGCTGTAATGTTATTTTGAGTTTTGGAACATCCAGGAAAGTATTTAGGATTGCTTTGTCCTTTCTGGGTACTAAGAAAAGTCTTGAGTAAAATCCTTGCCCCTGTTCTTGCTGTGGTACTCTTTGAATAGCTCCCATGTCCATGAGAGCAGCAATTTGTTTTTGCGCCTCTGCCCATTGGTTTTGTGGCAGGTCCGGCATACCTTTTGATTTTGGAAGTGTGTGAAAGTGGAACCTGTAACCCTGAGAAACAATATTCAGTACCCACTTGTCCTGGGTGATTATGTGCCAATTTTTTGAGAAAAGTGCTAGCTTTCCCCCTAGGGGTGCTGCCAAAAGGTAAGTGCTTGGCATCTGTAGAGGGAAGTCATTGGGACTGTTTCCTATAAGGTTGTGATTTCTTACACTCCTTTGGGGGCTGAAGCACCCCACTGTTTAGGTCTGTAGGAGCCTTGGGGCTGAGATCTGCCTCTTGGGTGCCTGTATCTGCCTCTTTGTGGCCTGTCGGACACAGGAAAGGACCAATTTTTTGAAGGCCAGTTTCTGCTAAACCTAGGTGGTTGGACCTGTAAGAAATCCTTTACTGTCTGCATAGATTTTACTTTATCCTCCATTTTCTTTAACATCTCTTCTGCCTTAACACCAAAAAAAGTATCATGCTGTAGTGGAACATCCAATAATTTTACGTTAACATGGTCAGGTAAATTTTGTTCTTTCAACCAAGCATGCCTTCGAATAACAGAGCCTTTTAACTGCGGCTCTACAAGAAGCCTCTAATGAATCAAAACCACATTGTAAAGTATGCTTTCCCACTTGTTCAGCTGCATGCAATAAATCCTGCATTTCCTTACTGTCAGGACTTTTAGAGTTTGTAACCATTTTCTGTTTTAACAAAGACATGAGGTACTGTTGATATTTAAGCATGTGAAACTGGCAATTTAAAGCCCTTACAGCTAAAGTAGCAGAAGTGTAAACTTTTTTCCCCCATCTGTCCAGAGCTCTGGAATCCCTATCAGAGGGGACAGGATTTTTAGCAGTGGAAGCCTTAACCCCTTTAGGACCCTGAGAAATTGTTTCTGGATCTGCAGAAGGGTTTTTGTAAAGAAATTTATGAGAGTCAGGGACCCTGTAGTACCTGTCTGGCTTGACTGGTGCAGGGGGTAAAGAATCAGGAGTCAGACTGGATTCAGAGAAAACATCAACAATATCAAGCACAGGGGGAATAGCCAGGGGCCTGTGCTGGGGCAATAGAAGAAAGTCTCTGAGCCTTTTCTTGGATTCTGAATAATCCTGGCTCTCCCAATGGAAATGCTCCTTCATGGTGTGCAGGGTTTCCCCAAAAGAATAATCCTCAGGCGGAGAGGCAGAAGGTATAGACTCTTCTGCATCAGAGTCCTCATAGGGAGGGAGAGAATATCCCTGATCAGAAGAGATACAGAGGAAATAGAAACCTGGTCAGAGGAATCATAGTCAGTGTCTTGCCTAGGCCTTTTGTCAGGAGGGGGATGGGAACCCCTGATTAAAGTAATTAGGTCTTCGGCCATCTTAAAAATCTGTTTCTTTGGCATGGATGACTGTTAAGTAGAAAGCTGTACTTGTCTCTTTGTCTTTAATGGTGTTTTTGACTTTGCCTTGGCTGCTGAAGTGGGCTTAATTGTAAGTTGTGAAGGTCTGAAAACACCCTCAGAAGCCGATGCCTGCTCAGCGGCTCCGGACCCATCTGAGGGAATAGTTTCCGTAGGCCCAATACCTTGAGTTTCCAGAGGCCTCGGTGTCTCCACGTGGCTCTAAGGTAGCGGGTGTCAGGGGCTGCGAAAGTGCCTCACTGAGAACCGGCGACTGGTCTAGAAGAGGCACCATCGGTTTTGGGCCTCGGATGCCTGTCCTTTTCTTCGTCTTTGCGTTTTTTATAAATTCCGGTCATTGGTTGTTCCAACGGCATTATGTAATTAAACCTTCAGTCAAAATAATGTAAAGCAAAATCAAACCGACGTTTAATAGTGCGTTTATTGAATCTAGCACAAAACCGACAACTGGTAATGTCGTGGTCAGGGCCTAGACAAGGAATACAGTAAGAGTGAAAGTCCTTATAATATATTTGCTTCCCACAAGAGATACAATTATTAACTTTTACTGACATCGGTCTGGAGCAAGAAAAAGTTTCCCCAACGGGGTACTTAGCTTTATTGAAGACTTTGGTTCTGAAACTCAATTATGAAAATCTCAGGAGTCGGCCGACCGGCACTTGCGAACTGCTTTTGCTTCAGGCACCGCGCGGCAAGAAAGACTGAAGAAAATGGCATCGGTTGCAGCTTTTATACCCCTGCCGCACTGACGTCCGGGAAGAGGTGACAGCAACCGATGCCGGACCAAGACTTTGGAACTCGGGCCGACTGCGGGTAGCCTGCCGGCGGATAACCCAAGTGTAATGACTGCAACAGTGAAACACGATGAACATCATCAACAAAGTGCAGACTAACACCTAAACAGACATCCCCACTGCTGCATGCTCATTCTTAACAGCTGTTTTATATATGCACATCTTATCTTTTTGCAGTACTAAGGTACACCAAGTTTATTTCAGTCATGTTGACAGTGTGGTTTATATGCCACCATCTTACATCTTTAACAACCTGCCACTGTTTTACAACTATTTGCATTGCAATAACCATTTCTGCTACTGCCCCAAGGAGACCAATTTACATGGCACATGAAAGAGAATAAAACTGTGCTGTACTTTCACTATCAATGTAGCAAGAGGCTATGGGAATCCCCTGTGAAGGTTCATTCCATGAATTTGCTACCTGCTATGATCTAGCTGACAAGCTGTCCTGTGTCACTGGCATGCCCTGATTAAGGAAACAGTGCAGGCATTGTTATGTTTTGCAGTGACCATGACCTTCTAATCTCTGAACCTAGAAAGTGAAGATAAGGAAAGCACAGACCACATAGTACTGTAAGTGAATTCTGTGTTGGCTGCTTAACTTTTTGTGGGCAGGGGTAGAGTTTTAGGTTCAGATGTGTACCTTTGCTGTAAGAAAGAGCTACACAATTAGTTATCTTTCCACAGAGATGAACAGTACAGGCAATACATCCAGAGTTCTGGGCATTGTTTATTCAGGGAATCTTAAAATTATAAGGTACAAGGGCAAGCAGCTTAGTAAAAAAATAACATTTGAAATTATTGGAAGTGAATGAGAGAGAGCAGCTTTCTGGGTACCCAAGTTTTATTTAAATAGCCAGTGCATTTTTCATAAGGCTAAAAGTTAATGTTTTCTGAAAGCTCACAAGCTGTTTTTCACATATAGGAGGGGAAATAAAGAACAACAGATAGCAATTAGTTTAAGTGGGAGCAAAGGCTATAACAAGTGCCTTTGCATGGATAATATTAATTTTAAGGTAGGTTATGCCTGTGGGTGCAGCTGGCAATTTGGGACAACTGTTCCTATTAGGATGTTTAAACTGCATTATTTGAAGATGTACATAGTTTTGTGTGTTGGTTTTAAATTAACAGGTTATAAGGGTGTTCTGTGGGTGTGTTTCTTTTTTGAGGGTTTTCATCAAAACAGAGTCTTATAAAATGTGATGGTTCAAATGGAGGTGCAAAGAAACAACAGTATAAAACAAGATTAACCTATTAAATTTCATTGGGTACATGCAACACAAAATTTGGAAAGACATTTAAAAAAGGATTCATATAACAGGTGGGAATAACTTCTTATCTTAAGGACTACACTACCAATACTATTTTGGAATGTGAATATCAGCCTCACAGGTTTACACATACAGGTAAGAGTACTGAATTGTACTAAGAAATGGAGACTGCAAATAACAATGCTACAGGAGACACATTTGGAAAGAAGGGAGTATGTGAATTTGACAAAAATTATTTTTAGGATGGACAATCAAGAGGAATATTTATACTAATTGCTAAAGGAGCTCTAATAATCACAGAAGAAAAAAATGATGATAGATTTGTGGTTGTAAGGGGTTACTGGGAGAGGAGTGGGATTATGCTAGCATATATTTATATTCCACCTAAAACTGTTATTACGGAACTTAAGAAAAGTTTGGAATAATCAGTTTCAGCAGGGAATATTACTTATAGGTGGGGGCTGGAACTTAATTTGCAATAGAAGACAAAGTGTAACAAAAGATGGCAGACTTCTGAAGATATTTACAAATTTATTTTGTAAGGAAGATGTAAATTCAGTAGCAGAAACTAAGAATTTATATATTACTCCCAAAGGTACAATAGCTGGACTAGACAAATCACATTTCAGAGGAACATGTGCATTTAACTGAAAGCTTCAACAAATCCAATAGCCATTTCAGATCATGCACCAATAAAGTACAGTTGTGTAAAATCGTACCATAACAGTGGGGGTCCTCATAACTGTTGCAATATTCTCTACCTAAGGGATCTCCAAACCAGGATAGCCCAACATCGGGCCACTATACCAAAGCCTTTAGATCTTACTGGCGCCATACATCACCCTATGCTCCTCATGCAAGGCATAAGGCAGAAAGGTGATGCAATGAGACACACTCAGAACTGAAAAAGTCCCAGGAGGAACAGAATACCCCCCATCAGGGACAGAAGAACATGTGTATCCAGAAGAAAATAAAAGAAAGAGGAACCCCTCAACTAGGAGGGCAACAGAAATACAGGGCAAGGGCCAGAAAACACGGCAAGAGGGAGGGACCAAATACTGCAACAGCGAAAGGAAGACAGTTACTTTTAACATTTTATACAACTGTACAAAGTCCTTCCACATTACTGTTGCAGGAGAGGCAACTGCCCTAGTAGAATGTGGCTTTACAGATGAGGAAAGACATTTGCCATGAAAAGAACAAAAGGAAACGGCCTTAGAAATCTGGGAGGAGATAGTCTGCTTAGAAATAGCCAAACCAAACGTCTTGGGATGAAAGGAAAGAAAAAGCTGCTCAGATTTGGGAATGATATTTTTATCCAAATAATACCTGAGCTGTCTATGCAAATCCATGATGTGAAGAACGTCGAGTATAAAAGGAAAATTAGTATGAAGAGAGACCCTGTCTCAAAAGAAAAAAATGAGGAATAGCCACGAACAGTCTTCCAAGTACAATGCTGTAAGGAAGCTGAAGAAGCCAACTCAAAAGGAGCCTGGGTCAGTTTTTCAAGTAAAAAACTGAGGTCCCAGGAAGGCGGAATCGGCTTTCTAGGAGGCCTAATATGAAAGACACCTTTGAGAAACTGCTTGGCCTCAAATCTAGAATCCATTGGAGGAGACTGGCAGATAAGCAGAAATTGCCGACAGGTGAGCTTTAACTGAAGAATATGCTAACCCATCATGGAGCAGATCACAGAGAACCACAGGAACCTCCAAAGATAGGGAATCCTGATGACGAGAGAGGCATCAGACAGAAAATAGTTTCCATTTGAACATATTGGATTTTCTGGTGGTGGGTTTCCTGACCTCCTGTAGGACCTGGATCACATCCTCATAAAAGGGTTCTGATCCCTTTTAAGTACCTCTATCATCTACAGTGTCAGTTGAAGAATGGAGAGGTGAGGATGGACAAGAGATCCCTGGTCTTGCATGAGAAGATTCACCCAGTGAGGCAACTTGTGGTGACTGTCCCTGGCCAAATAAGAAAGAGGGAACCATTGGACAAAAGGGAGTCACCAGCAAGATTTTGGGAGAGTTCTGCCTCATCTTTTGCAGAACTCTTAGCAACAGAAGAAGGGGAGTGGGGTGCATACAGAAACATCCCCTTCCAAGGAAAAGGTGAAGTGTCCACTTTCCAAGCCAGAGGACTTGGACTCTGGAACAGAAGAGAGGAAAATGTCTGTTCAGAGGGGAGGCAAAAAGATCTGAGGAATACTCCTCCAATGGACAATGTTCAGGAACACCTCTGGGAAGCATCAATTTGTGAGTTTGTATGCTGGACCTGCTCAGTCTTCCACTAGATTGTGCTCAAAGGGAATGGAACCACCTGAAGAGTCACTTAATACTGGATAGCTAGATCCAGGGCCTGAAAAGCTAGTCTGCGAAGAAGATAGAAATTGTGCCCCCCTGCATGTTGACACATCACTGTGGTATTGTCTGTGAAGACTGAGGGGCATGGGATAAAAGAGGGAATGAAAAGCCTGGACAGCCAGAGGCAGAGCTCTTACCTCTTTTACACGGATATGGTCGAATTTTTGTTGAAAGGGCCAGAGACCCTGAACCTTCAGGGAGCCCACAGGAGGCACCCCATGGCATCTGTAAAAAGCGTGTGAGTGGGAAATGCAGACTGAAAGAGTTGATGAATCCACCAAGATGATGAATACACTAATTAAGTTTGAGCTTGAGACAGAGATGAAAAGGCACCAGGAACTCCAGGGGATGCCAATGCTGAAGCTACACAAATCTGAGATACCACTGAAGTTTCCGCAAATGGAGCCTGGCAAGAGGGAGCATGGGGATGGTGGAAGCCATACACCCCAGGATTCTGAAAAATTCCCTGCTCATGAAAAGACACTAAGGGAACAAGGGATTTGAAAAAGGTGATCAGAGACAGGGCATTGGAATCAGAAAACAATGTTAAAATGGGAATAGTCTGAAGCATGCATCCAAGGAAAATATGACCCTAGGGAGGCACTAGAACGGATTTCTGGAAGTTTATGCTGAACCCTAGACTGTGTAATAGGCAAGTAGTAAAGCAGACTGCTGGGAGAAGGAGCTTGAGTAAGCTGGTCTAGGCAGTGAAAAATCTGAATACCTCAAGGCCTCCAAAAATCAATGACAGGAGCAAGGCTTTTGGTGAATACCCTTGGGGCAGCACAGAGGCCAAAAGGCAAAGTAGACAACTGAAAATGCAAGTAAGAGATGGAGAAACGTAAAAATTTCCTGAAGAGAGGATGGATGAAGATGTGAAGAACAGAGACCCCTTGCTGTGGCTTCAAGGCCATCAAATCACTGAATAAACCCTGAGTGAAATCCTGCCATTCCCTTTGGGGATCCTTCACAAAAGGGGAAATGTTTTGTCTTTTATTTCATTTCCTGTGAGAGGTCCACACAAAACACCCTCAAAAGAGTCAGACCCCCGACATGACTAATAGTTGCAGGGATCTCCTTCCTCACTAAAATCTGAGGAATCCCTCTCAGTCCTTTGGATATTATCAGCCAAGGTTCCCCTTCAACATCAGGTGCAGATGTTTGAAAAGCCTCAGAGGACGTGCGAGAAGGCAGATCCACGCCAGCCTCGTATGGGTTCATGGCAGAGGAATTCAAAGCAAGCACAAGATGGGTCTTCAGAGGTTTCAGCAGTCTCAAGACAGATGTCTGGGGTAGACTGGACAGCAGCCAGATCAGGCCAAACTTTTGGTTCTCCAGGTATCTGGACAAAGAGGAGAGGTAACTACGGAGGGTCTTAGGCACAAACACCTGGCAGATAGAACACTGTATGAACGTGGGAAGCACCCAAATAGAGAGACTGGTTGTGACAGTCTTTGTGGGGAATCTGCCTTACACTCTTACATTTTCCCTTTCTGTATGACATTAATACAACAAACAAGAAAAGGAAGAGAAGAAACCTCAATGTGGCAATTATATGAAAAAAAAATGGCTTGGTATCTAGCACAGCAGAAGGGCATTATGACTGGTGGCAAAGAAGAAGTACAGAGTGTGTGCGTGAACAGGACTCTCACAGAACAAGACTAGGCACAAGTTCAGAGTGCTAAAGAGAATATAAGATAGTATCTCAATAATATGCATGTTTAGAAATATTGCTGTTAACTGTTTTCTGATAACTCCACAGCACAAGCTCTTAGCACAACTTCTGGATAATAAGGATATATGAGGGATCAGAGGCAAAAATTAAAGTGGGAGGGTCTGAACAGGGGAACCAAGGCAGGGTTGTCCTCCTTCCCCTTTTTATCTGATTTATGTTTAGGACCACTGACAAAGAAAATAAGGGACTCAGAAATTTAAAGATATAATTGGCATGGTAATCATGAAAAGTTGTCTATTTGCAGATTATATTTTGCACCCAATAAAACCAGAAAAGGACACCTCAGCGTTGTGGAACACACTCAAATAGTTCCAAGTATTTTCAGGATACACAATTAATGAAGTAAAAACAAAGGCTACAGTTGTAAACTATGTACCCACATATGAATTGGTTCAGCAATACCCGCATTTATGGGACACAAAAGTATTTAGGAATATGGGTTAAAAAGAATTCTGTTACGGCAGCTAAGGGTATGTGAGACATGACTAAAGACAATACAAAAAAAATGAGAAACTGTAAGCTCTTGTTTATGGATAGCAAGATACAAGCAGCGAAAATGTTTTTAGTTCCTTTAGTTTTATATACAGGTCAGGCCTATTTTTTTTTATCAACCAGAGGAGAAATTGTGGACAATAAATAAGAGAGTTGAAGGGAAAGCAGCATTCTGCCATCACCCAGAATGATGCCTCAATATAAAAAGAAAATGACTGACTAACAAGTTTCTGGTGTCGTTCCAGGGGGATCCAGTACCTGACAGCCTGGGAAGATATGATCGACAAACCACAACGCCTTGCCAGAGATGGCCTGCATCTCTCTCACCTGAGCTTCAGGCTTCTGGCAAAGGCTCCTTGCCTTCCCCATAGAACCAATATAAAAATGTTAACAAAATGCAAATTAAAGATCATGCTGCTGAACACTAGGAGTCTAAACATGAAAAGTACAGTTTTGTACCTACCATAAATGTAGATGTCCGAACAGGATAGCATCTGCAGTCCTAACAAATGGGTTGTCCTGTCGTCAGGCAGCCCTTCAGTCGGCCGGATTCCAAAGTCTGGGTCTGGCCTCGGCTGGTGTCGCACTTCACCCGACGTCATCTCTGCTGGTCTTCGGGTATAAAGGCATCAGCCAACGCCATTTTCCTCAGTGTTTCTTGCCCCAGATGCCAGTTGCCCTCTTGGAAAACTAAATTTTGGGTAAATGCCAATGTTTCCAAAAAAATAGTAGGCAAACACAAAAAATAAGCATGTATGTACATATATACAAACAAATACACCATAAGAGATCCCCCCCTAGCTAGCTATAAGGAGGGTAAATACCCTAGGAGTACCACAGAGGGGAAGGAGGGTGGGTAATCCTGACTGCAGATGCTATCCTGTTCGGACATCTACATTTATGGTAGGTACAAAACTGTACTATGTCCTTCAAGGATGCATCTGCAGTCCTAACAAATGGGTAGAATACCATAGCCAAACTAGGGAGGAGGAAGAAGAATTATGGTGTAGTTAGGATCCCTTGCAATACAGCAGTGGCAAACCCTGCTTGGGATCTAGAGTATAGAGGTAAGTTGTAATGCTTGGCAAATGTATGCACGGAGGTCCAAGTAGCCGCCTCAATAATGTCCTTGGTAGCCACTCCTCGTAAGAAAGCTGTGGTAGTGGCTGTAGCCCTTGTAGAGTGAGGTCTTATGTTCTGTGGAATTTGCTTTCCATGGTAGGAGTAACAGAATCTTATGCAATTTCCTATCCACTTGGAGATTGTCTGTTTGAAAATTGCTTTTCCTTCCCTTCCTGTTGCATAAGCTACTAGAAGCTGGTCAGTTTTTCTATTGCCCTTGGTTCTGTCCAGGTAGTAGCGCAACTGTATGTACATCCAAGGTATGCAGCAGTCTTTCCCCCCTGTTCTGTGGATTGGGAAAGAAGGTAGGTAGGTGGATTGCCTGGTTTAGAGACACTCTGGATACCACCTTAGGCATAAATGTAGGATTAGTTCTCATGGACACTATCTTGATGGAAGATTAGGAAGGGTTGTACTGCCATTAAGGCCTGTAGTTCAAACCCTTCTTGCTGAAGTAATTGCCAGTAGGAAAGCAGTTTTCCAGGATAGGTGTTGAAGATCTGCTGTTGCTGCTGGTTCAAATTGAGGGAGTGTCAATTTTTCTAGCACAAAGTTCAAGTCCCATGCTGGTAATGGTGGTTTCCTAGGAGGTTTTACATTCTTGATTCCTCTGAGGAACTGCCTGAGTAGAGGATGTGAGAAGACAGGGGATCAAGCTGTATTCTGCAGAAATAGCTGATGCATGTATCTTGATGGAGGAATAGGACAGGCCTGTATGGAGAAGCTCTGCCAAGTAACTCCAGGATGTTAGCAATATCTATCTTTGACACATCTTTTCCTCTTTCAGTACTCCAAATGACAAACCTTTTCCATTTTCCTGCATAGTTCCTTCTTGTTGAAGGTCTGCGGGCCTCAAGGATAATGTCTTTAACCCTTTGGGATAAATCTGGGTTAGTTGCTGTTATGTAATGTTCCAGGCAGTCAGTTGCAGAGTTTTTAGGTTTGGATGCATGATGTTGTAGTCGCTCTGAGTTAACATCAAAGGCATCAGGGTAGTGTCCACGTTCTCCCAGAGACATGCTCCTCAGCAATGGATACCAGTGTTGTCTTGGCTAATTTGGAGCCATCAGAATTATCCTTGGACGTTCCTCTTTGATTTTCAGTAGTACCTTGTGCATCAAAGGAAGAGGTGGGAATGCATATGCTGTCAGGCCTTTCCAACTGAAGGATAGAGAGTCCACCTTCCATGCAAGTGGGTGGTATGTCCTTGTGCAGAATTTCTTGAGCTGGTGATTGAGTGGGGATGCGAATAGGTCTATTTGTGGCATTCCCATTTCTTTGTGATGGCCTTGAAGATGTCCGGTGTAGCATCCATTCGTGAGCATCCGAGGTAGTTCTGCTTAACATGTCTGCTAGGATGTTTTCTTTTCCGGTACAAATATTGCCTGTAACTGGATGTTGTAGCTCAGAGCCATATTCCATAGGTCCAGAGTCATTCGGCATAGGGGGTATGAATGAGTGCCTCCCTGTTTGTTGATGTACCACATGACTGTGGTGTTGTCTGTCCTTATCATTAAATGGCCTTCTTTGAGGAAAGGTCTGAAATTCTGGATTGCTAGTTTTACTGCCAGCATTTCTTTTTGATTTATGTGCAGGTGCAGCTGGTCTGGAGTCCATAATCCTTGTATGCGTTTGTTCAGCATGTGCGCCCCCCAACCTAGGTCTGAGGCGTCCGTTGTGATGGTTTGGCTTGCTTGAAAGTTGTGGAAGGGCAAGCCTGGGTTTGACTGGCATGCTTGAGCCCACCATAGGAACTCTTGTTTCAGGCATGGGATTAGTGGTATTTCGGTTTCTAAGCTGTGCCTGTGTTGAGACCATAAATTCTTTAGGTACCACTGTAGCTTTCTCATATGTAGTCTGGCATGGGGGACCAGGATTATGCATGATGCCATGAAGCCCAAGGCCTGCAGTACTTTCCTTGCTGTTAGTTTGTTCTGCTTTGTTAATGCCAAGAAGTAAAGAGGGAATTGTTCTTGTTTTTCTGCAGTTAGGAATGCCATCTGTTTTACTGTGTCCAATTCTGAACCCAAGAATGTTCTTGTTTGGGATGGTATCAGTCTTGACTTTTTAAATTGACTGTGTATCCCAGGGCTTGTAGTAAGCAAATGACTCTTTGTAAGTCTTTTGTCAGCTTGCTTTTGTTGTCCGCTTGTATCAGGCAGTCGTCCAGGTATGGATAAATTTGGATTCCCTGTAGCCTGCAATGAGCGATTACTGATGCCAGGCATTTTGTGAATACTCTGGGCGCAGTAGATAAGCCAAAGGGCAATGCTGAGAATTGATAATGCTCTGATCCTGCAAGAAATCTGAGGTATCTTCTGCAATTTGGTTGTATGGGGACGTGCAGGTATGCCTCCTTGAGATCTAGAGTTACCAGCCAACACTCCTTGCCCAGCATGGGAAGAAGTTGCTGTAGGGTCAGCATTTTGAATTTTGGAACAATGATGAATGTGTTTAAGGCGGACAGGTCTAGAATAGGTCTCCAACTTTTCTCTTTTCTTGGTACTAGGAAGAGTCTGGAGTAGAATCCTTTGCCCTGTTCTGTAGGTGGTACCCTTTCCACAGCTCTCATCTTTGTTAATTGAGCTATCTGTTTTAGAGCTTCTGTTTTTGATTTGGAGGTAGGTTTGGCATTCCTCTTTTTACTGGTAAGGTGTGGAAATGAAACCTGTAGCCTTGGTCTATAGTTTGTAAAATCCACTTGTCTCTTGTGATATAGTGTCAATTTTTTGAAAATAAGGCTAACTTTCCGCCTAAGGGTGCTGCTATTTGTTCCCTGGTAGGTGGTGTCAGAGCCAAGTCACTGTGATTGTCCTGTTGCAGTGGCAGTGGTTGTGTCTGTGCCTCGTTGGTTATTGCCTTGCCACTGGCGTCCTCTGTAGGCACCTCCTCTGGATTGATTTCTGCCTCTGGAACGTCTATTCCTGCCTCTCTGAGATTTAGAGGAGTCTGGAAAGGACCAATTTTGGAAGGCCAGTTCCTGCTAAACCTTGGGGCTGAACCTGTAAGAAATCTTTAACTGTTTGTACAGATTTTGCCTTCTCTTCCATTTTCTTCATTACTTGCTGGGCAGGAGAACCAAATAGACTGACCTTATCCATAGGAGCATCTAATAGCTTTGCTTTAACATGATCGGCAAGACCTGTTCTTTCAACCATGCATGCCTTCTTATAACTGTGCCAGTCATGGCTGATCTAAATGAAGCCTCCAGTGCATCATAGCCACATTTTAAAGAATGGTTACTAACCTGCTGAATGTTATTCACCATTTCTAAAACATATTTCTTATCTAAGGAATCATCAGAGGACAGTTTCTTAGTTAACTGATCAAGCATAAACTCTTGGTATTGGATCATATGAAACTGACAGTTCAAAGCTCTAGCTGAGAGAGTAGCAGAGGTGTAAACATTTTTACCCCATCTCTCCAAGGACCTGGATTCCCTTTCAGAAGGGAGAGGGTTTTTTGCTGAGGTCGAAGCTACTGCCTTAGGCCCCTGGGAGATAGTCTCAGGATCTGCAAGGGGCCTTGTATAGGTGGTGATGAGTGTCCGGTACCCTGTAAAACCTATCGGGCTTGGCAGGGGCTGGAGGTAAAGTATCAGGAGCAGCGCAAACATCATTAAATGCATCATCCACAACAGGAAGAACTGGAGGTATAGCTAAGGGCCTATGTTATGGTAAATGTAGAAAGGTCCTAAGCCTGTTTCTTGAATCAGAGAAATCTTGTCCCTGCCATTGGAATTGTTCTCTCATGGCATGTAAGGTTTCCCCAAAGGAAAATTCCTCTGGTGGAGAGGCAGAAGGAATAGATTCTTCAGCATCGGAATCTTCATAAGTAGAAAAAGGAGCCTCTGGATGGTCTGTATTGTCTGAATCATCAGAAGAATCATCTGAGGACACTGGCTCAGGGGGCTCTGCTCTAGGTCTCTTTTCTGGAGGCTGAGAGGCCCTGTCTGGGTGAGATTGGGATCCCCTTATTAGAGATGAGATCCTCTGCCAGAGTAAGCATTTGAGAACTGGACCTGGGCCTGTGTGAGGGGGGCTTCACAGGCACAGATTTAGCAGATTTGGCTGCTTAGCCCTGGCAAAGGCCTTTATAGACATGGCTGCAGGAGGCCTAGCAGCACCACGTGCTGGGGTAGAGACATCCAAAGGGATGGTGTCCGATAATTCTAGAGGAACCACATTAATAGGCAAAACTTCAGAGGCCAATTCAACTAGGGTAGCAGGAGCCTCGGTAGTAGTCATGGATTCGGCTGAAGATTGACCCGTTTGCTCGGTTTCGCCGAAACCGAGACACTCGCGTTTGCTTAACCGTGGTTTCGCCGAAACCACGGACCGCGAGTGTCGGTCTTTTCTTTGCTTTTAACAATTTGAGAAGTCGGAGGATCCGACGACATAATGTACGCAAAATCTGAGCCGAAAAACTGTTCAGCAAACTCCGACCGACGCCTAAGCGTCGTCGGTTGAAGGAAGCACAGGCTAAACAGGCTGCTACGTCGTGGTCTGGGCCTAAACAAGGTAAGCAGTAAGAGTGGAAATCTTTATGAGGTATTTGTTTTCCACAAGTTAAACAGTTATTCACTTTTTCTGACATCGGCTGAGGCAAGAAAGAGTCCTCAACGGGGTACTTAGCTTTTTATAAGTCTTGAGTAGTATTCGGTAGTAGTAATCTCTGGATCTGACCGACCGGCACTTGCGAACAGCTTCTGCTTCGGGCGCCACGCGGCAAAAAAGACTGAGGAAAATGGCGTCGGCTGATGCCTTTATACCCGAAGACCAGCAGAGATGACGTCGGGTGAAGTGCGACACCAGCCGAGGCCAGACCCAGACTTAGGAATCCGGCCGACCGAAGGGCTGCCTGACGACAGGACAACCCATTTGTTAGGACTGCAGATGCATCCTTGAAGGACATCTGCACTCATTGCAAGCATTCTTAACCCTGGAAAATGCTGACATCTGTGCAGCCACAGAAACCTGGTTCAAAGCTGCGGAGAGAACCCCAGTCTTAACTGGTTACTCATGCTATCATTACATTCAGATTCCAAATGGTGGGCAGTAAAGCCAAAGGAGGTGGAGTTTCAATATACATTAAAGGCAAACATCTCCAGACTGGTCATACAGTAACACAAAGGAGACACTCCAGGTGCAGTTAACCATTGACAAGACCCTATACAAATCATAGCTAGCTACTGGCCCCCAAATCTGACTGAAGATGCTCAATCCGCCTATTTGGCTCTATTTGAATCTATCAAGATTCAACCCTTTACCCTGATCCTGGGTGACTAACTTCTCAAACATAGATTGGGAGAAATACTCACACCAGAACACAGACGCCCAGAGATTCCTTGATTTTGTCAATGCAAATGCCTTGGAACAGCCAGTCGATACCTCCACAAGACGTGATAACATCTTGGACTTGGTATTAACCAACATGAGTAACCATTGCAGCATCACTATAGTATCCTCCTCTCTGGTAAGATCCAACCATAAAATGGTCACTTTCAAAATCACAATCTCCTCCAACCCGTCTTTAGCTAGGATCAGACATAAAAACTTCTCCAAAGCTGATTACAGCCTCCTGAGAGATGGTATAAACAGCTTCACAGCCCCCTCCCACTCTGCAGGAACTGACACCAATATCAAAAACTTGACCAAAGCACTACACAAGCATTTATATAGATGCATGGAATTAGGAATATCTGGACAGGACCAAACCATTCTCAGCAAGGAAGAGTAAACCTGTCTGGTGGACATCTGCAATAAATAAAACTCTATAACAAAAGGAAAAAATTGCTGTCCAAGACCAAGAAGGAGCAGGTGCCCAATTGGAAGCATTGTCTCCTTAGCCTGAACAAGCAAATAAGAGCACTAGGGAAATCCTCCAAAGCAAACTTCTAAGTCCAAATTGGCTACATCTACTACAGACAACCATAAGGCCTTCTTCACATATGCCTGCAACCTCCAAGGAAGCACCCAGATCTGCTCAGAACTGGTGGTCAAGGACAATACATATACAAATGCCTTAGATATAGCAAACTTGCTGGCTGACAGATTCAGCGAAAACTTCACCCCTCTGTCCCCCCATCAGTAAATCAGGACATTCCCAGTACCTGCCTCCTTCCCCTTATAACTAAGAAACAGGTCATCATTGCTCTCTCAAATATAAAAAATACAGCCTCCATGAGACCCAACAACATACCAGACTGCATCCTACATGAACTCAGGCAGGAACTTGCAGCACTATTAGGCACCCTAGTCAACCACAGCCAGAGTACCAGCTTCATCCCAGTCGAGTGGAGGACAGCCACTTTCATCCCTTTACACAAAGGTGGAGCGTCCACCAATTCAGGAAATTATAAACCCATCAGCCTAACTAGCCTGATCTACAAGGCCATGGAATGGATTATCATGGACCTCAATTAACAAGGACATTGGCAAACTCCAAACACTTGATCCCACACAATTTGGCTTCGTCAAGGGGAGGTCATGTTTGCTAAATTAGGTCAACTTCTTTGAGACAGTCACCAAAGCCATGGACGAGGGGGAAACCGTGCACACCACCTACCTTCACCTGGCCAAAGCCTTTGACACTATTCCCCACCTGGACATAATAGATACTCTCTCTCAACTAGGCATTAATCCGTATGTTATCAGATGGGTAAGCAAACTGGCTCACTGATAGAACCACCTAGTCAAAATAGAGGAAGACACTTCAAGCAGTAGACCTGCAACAAGAGGCGTACCCCAGGGGTCTGTCTTGGGGCCTCTGTTATCTGGGATATACTTTTCTGAGATCCAGGCCAAAACCAGTGGGTTATGGCTAACCAAGTCTGCAGATGACTGCAAGCTGGGTGCTGTCATCAATTCCCCTAGTGATGTAGACATCCCCCAAGAGGGTCTTCACTCAGACAAATGACTGGTGCCAGAAACATGGCCTCAAACCGAATACCAAAAAATGCATCACCCTGTTTGAGGTTAGTGACGTTTCCTCAAATTATCACATTAATAACAATGTCCTAAGCACGCAATCAGTCGTGAGGGATTTGGGCACCCAGGTTGATAGCAACCTGACGTTTGACCACCATGTTGCTTCCGTTGTATGTTAAAAGTTCTACATGGTCCACCTCATAAGTAACAGCATCGCATACAGACACAAGGAGGTCATAACATCCCTCTATTCTTCCCTTATAAGGCCCATTATTTAGTACAATGCCCCTATCAGCATGTACCTCGCAAAGCACATGCAGCAGCTGGAGGAACCACAGAGGTTCCTCACCAGGAGAATCCAGGGCCTCAAACATCTAATATACACAGATAGGCTAAAAGTTCTATCCCTCTATTCAGTTTCATACAGACTCCTCAGAGGTGACCTCTGTCTGGCATACAAGGCGATCACAGACCCCACCTTGAAGGGACTGCTGCATCTCTGCAAGTCAAGCACCACTCAAGTAACGTGCACACATGGCCTCAACCTAGTCTGCGACATCAACATGACTTGCTGGCGGGACAGATTTGTGTCCCAGAGACTCCCCCATTTATGGAATAGACTCTCTCTCCACATCAAGCAGAGTACCTCTTTACCCCTTTTTAAGCCCAACTTGGATAACTGGATGAGAAACAGAAAATATACCCCTGGGATTCTACCCATGTCCCTGCTGGACAAGGGCATCGGGTGCTGACTTGTCTAAACATGGGCTAAACTCTTGGCTAGGCTTATAAGGGCCTCAGGGCCAATAGCCTAGTAACCTCCTATGATCCTATGAATTTATCTGGGAGGGGGTGAAGGCAAGGGTGAATTGAGAGAAGTCGATCCGAACACAGAACAAGTTAATTAAATAACGAAGGAATATTTTAGAGCTACATAGTTAAGGAACTTATACATAACACAAGCAGAAAGCTATAACTCAAAGTGAAAAGGGATGATGATGAAAGCAGGGGGAAATTCTAGAAATAAGGAAAGAGATTTTGGGTGCAGTTCCTTAAGGAGAACAGCAGCCATACAAATTAATACATTCATAAAGTAGCAGAGAGAATTATAAGAACTAAGTAAACGGGAGAAAGGTGAATTACCTGATGGGGATGGCTACGATTAGGGATAGAGAGAATAGCCAAGAGGGGAGCTGGAATTTACTGGATAAAACTGGCAAAGGAACCAAGGTATTGGCAGCAAATAACTAAACAGGGAAAGTTAAGAGAACAGGACGAGGCCGAGAAGACATCTGGACTACAGGCTACAGATTGCCTTCCCCATCAGGGATTGATCGGGTTTAGGCAAAGTAAAAGGGAGAAAGAGTTTTTAGCTGAATCTAGAACAGAAGCGGTTGTTAAAAGGGGATAATTAGTAGGGCATATAAAATACTGCACAATAACTACAATCAGAGGAGTTCAGAAAAAAACTGGGATGAGAGACTGGATAAGCAATTCACAAGGTAACAATGGAAGGACATATGTATGGCTCCCAAATGTGCAACAAAGTCTGTAAGATTTAGCATTTTGACTTGGAAGAGTATGCACAGATATTTTTATACCCCAAGCAGACTCCACAGAATTTTTCCTCGAGCACATGACAAACATTGGAGATGTGATGGGGAAGAAAGAGGTAACTGGGAACATATGTTTTGAAAAGTATAAGTTGGCAGACTTGCCTACAGACCAGAGTACTATGTCAGAAATACTCTGAGCAAATGGGCGTAACTAAGGAAATTTTTTTTGAGTTGTGATACAGATCTGAATAGCCTAGACATAGTAAAGGCCTTGCGAAGTTTAATTCTGGTGGCAGACAAAAAAGCAAATACCAAAAAATGGAAATCAAAGTCTAAACGAACTGCACCTGAAATACTGAACATTGTAACAGCGATAAAAATGGAAGTAGGCTCTTTAGAAAAGGGAAGGAGCAAATTACCCAGAAAAAATAGAAATTGTGGGAACAATACATGCAGAATAATGTTATGGAGGAGGAGTGAGGTTTAAGGGAAGGCTAGAATTGAGCAATTTATGCAATGTTGGACTGGTGCTAATGTTTGCAATTGAATAGATGTTAACAAGGTTTGTCTTGCTTTATATAAACTTATGGTTGCCTATGTCTTAAGTGAAAATTCAATGAAGGTATTAAAAAAAAAAACTGTGTATGACCCTTATGTCTGACTAGAAAAAGTATGGCAAAAATCAGTAACTGCAGCAGTTCATTTCAACTTACTGCTAGTCATATCAGTGATAGTTTTGCGTGAATGAAGTTGTTTGTTTTCCTGCACAGCCTTTTTTACAAAACAAGACAGACACCTTCTGTGCAAGTCTGAGTTGTGAATGCAAAGAAAGTGAAAGTAGCTGGCACTAAAAAATTTACTCCTCAAAGACCTATACACATTGCTCTTAGGCTAGTGAAATCACATTACTGACCTGTGCTCAGACATACCCTGATATCCCATCTCCTCCCAAAAACAGTTACACCTCTGATCTTGGGTTTACAACAGTAATGTTTTGCAACTTGCCATGCACTGTCCCCACACCATACGAAGCTACAGTAATAAGCACCCTAAATGTCCTTTGTTTTATCCACATATTACTTACAGAAACTGTCAAAAATAAATTAAAAAAATATACTTTAAATAGGAGTGCACTGCATTGTGGACAGTGTCTACAGTTACAACTGCCCAAAGAAAAGAATTCCTGAAGATTGTTGAGCTCCTTCTCCCAGGATAGTACAGAGATCAGCTATTAAGAAAGAACAGCTGTGTAAAATCTTACCAAAACCATAGATGTTCTTTTCTCTTCCATGTTGCAGTATTCTTAGTGTGGGATTCCCCACCTAAAGTGACCCGAACGTTAGCTCTTATACAAATGTTTAAGCCTGGTTGCTGTAGGTGCGTGGGATGTCACACGTAGGGCCATACATCAGGGACCATAAATGTGATGTCTGCATGCACAGACCTCAGAACTTAAATGCCCAGTCGGACAGTCCAGTAGAAAGAGCCAAATGATGTCCACAAGAGCTGCAAAGTGCCATTTGCTGGCTAGTCTAACCTTAGTCTAGGTGTGCCCCAGGGTACGCTTTAGACAGGTCAAAAGGAATAAGGGGGATAGGTGGGGGGAAGGAGTACTGCAAAGTACAGTTTTGTACCTACCATAAATGTAGATGTTCGGGTAAGTC
>NC_056747.1:1198858181-1198924023 GCF_019279795.1 Protopterus annectens | reverse complement strand
ATATATATATATATATATATATATATAGACACACAAATGTTTTCAGGTGGCAGGGTTGAAATACTGACATTAAAGGTAATTTTACACATCATGACCCTCTCAGAGACAACAAAAGCATTTCTGATGCCCTATAACATAGCCATAAGGACTCACTGGATGCTAACCAGCTTTGTGAATGAAGACTCTAAAGACTGTGACCAACTGTTCCTTCAGCAAAAACGCAAATTAAATATTTGTGGGCATATGTACCTATGCAACCAGAACATTACATCATGGCACAAGTGGACTTCTATAAGCATGGAATCTTTCCAAGTATTGTTACTGAACTCTGACTGATGAATGTAATAATTTAAGCAAGGAATCATCAGGACGAGTTATCCAGGTTAAGACTAATTTTCGCCCTGCACCATATTTAACAGTTATGTCATAGAGGTTAACAAAAAGCTGTAGGTGATGACTTTTTTCTAAGTACTTCTCCCACCACTGGGTGTCAACTATTAAGCCTCTCTCCACTGGACTCCAACCTTATTTATTCCCTAGTGGTAGGAAATCCCAGCATTCACTAAGGAGAGACATCCATATATGAAGTCAATCAGTAGACAATGAAGAGGTTGCAGTCTTGCCAGCAACCCAGCAATGGCAGCATGTTTGTGCAAGTTAATAACATTGCCTCTGGGTTTGGCGGTGGTATCCACGTCAACAGGGGGCTCAAAATAGCCTTCTCCCAGTAGTGTACACTCCCTCTGCACTCAAAGCAAAGGGCTACCACCAGACAGTGGCCTTATGAGCAGCAAGCTCAGCACAAGGATGCCTACTGCATGTGCAAGGCCTTCCCTCAGACAGATTCTGGCTGTGTATACTCAATTCTACCCCCACCCGAGGATGGGCATGCCCATACTCCCCGGCCAATACCATCATTAGCCAAAACTGCCAGTGAAACTCAAATCACTTCGGCTGCAGTCAGTGCCTTAAACCTCTATGCCACAGGTGATGGCTGAGCTGATACCTTTTAATGGTGTGCAAAGGCAATTAAAAAGTCACTTTTATCCCTTCAATACCAATAATCATACTAACAGTTACCAGCTTGGATTTCCAAGATGGCTGCACACTGAGTAACAGCTTGTTTCCAGCTCTCCCAGTGTGAAAACAGAAACTCAGAGAAGGGCAGTAGACTTGTGTTTATGGGGTAAAGTTCAGTAACTGGCAAGTAAGTACACTTTCTTACTGCCAGGAATAAAGAAACACAGAAGACCTGGAAAAAATCAGCTACAAAAAGTGTGGAAGAAATACAGACTAGGGAGAGTTCTGCAGCTGTTCAGTAAAAGTAATTCAACTTTCAAACATGACTTGCAATAACCTATAAGATGATATAAGACAACTGCATACAGACCTGTTTAAAATAAACAAAACACTAGTAGAGTATATCAACATAAACAACAAAAGGCTGGAACAAATGGAAGAATCTTTAAACATATTCAGATGAGATGATAAAGCTGCAAAAATAAGAGGTTGATATGAAGAAACGCTGTCTGAATAGGAGACTGCTCAGGAAGATATGTTTAAAAAAAATAAAATTAGAGGACAGAGCACGTAGGGAAAACCTGAGATTTTCAGCTATACCCGAGAAGCTGGAAGGAACAGACTGCATTAATTTTATGGAAGCTCAAATAAGCAGCTGGACTGGTATTCCACAGCAGGAACTGTTAGTTGAACAGGCACATAATGTGTATGCTCCAAACCTAGCCATAAAAAAGCAACCTAGACCTAAAATAGTAATGATGCAATCCTACCAGCCTAAGTTGTTGATTCTAACAACATTGTGGAAGGAGGACAAAATACTGAAAGTGGGAGACAGCAGAGTGTTTGTGGAGAATGACTACTCATTCACTCCCCCATTCAGAAAATGTTGAGACGCAAGTGTGAGATTCAAACTGTTGTATCCAACTGTCTTCATGGTATTCTTCCCTGAAGGGACAAAATAATGCACGCTAAGGAGGAAATACAAGTTTGTCCAAAAATAGTGAGCTGTGAAACAGAAGATTCTGCTATTCGTTCCTCTGGTAATAAAGACCACAGAGAGACTGCACCTGTGAAACATTTTCCAGTACTTCAACAGAAAATGTTGGACAGAACGAAGGGAGCCAAAGAGCTGACTAGAAGAATTGAGAGTATGTTGGAAATGAAGCAGAGACATGATTTGGGTGATAACAGTAATAAAATCAGTAACTTAATGTGGAATTACAATGCAAATAATTATATTTGTGAAATATGATAGAACAAGAAAATCTGCAAATATTGGACTTTTTCAAAATGTGTTTGATGTGTGGGGGACTCAAGTATATAGCCTACTTTATGTCATTAATGTCCAAAAAATGCTTTGGGGAGGTGAAGACAGGGGAGGAATGCCAAGTGTAAGTAAAGAAAACACTTTCTTTTCTAAATAGTACTGTATTTGTGGTGCATGGTTTTCTATGTATGCTATTTGTAAGTGCAATGGGGTCTGTAAGCAAGTGGTGTTTTTCTCCCCTCCTATCTTTTTCTTTTTGTAGAGTTTTGAGAAATATAACTAATGCAATGATCAAAAAAAATCCAACAACAAAAGGAGAGCCTGGTTAAAAAGGCATGACAAAGTTCAAATTAATGTGTTTTTTTTTTTGTAGCAACTGCATGTACGTATACCAAATAGCATTTCTGCAGCTGGTATTCATGCCTCGATGGAGACAATCTAATAAAGAGAAACTGGAGACAGTCTGGTGGAATGGGGACTGGCTGCGGGAAAAGAAAGAAAAGAACACAGAAATTGGCTAGGGCATAATGTTCTCTGAAAACAATCAGGGGTCTTTTTCCCAGGTGTGACAGCTTTAAAGATAATACAAAACCAATTACACTAAGTTAAGTTTTTTCAGTTTTTTAATGCTATTTGTATACTAAAATAAACATCTGCTTTTGTTATTTTCTTTCACCATTCTTCTCTCTTTTCTTGTTCAGTTTTAAGAAATGTAGTTACTGCAGTGGAGAAAAAAAGAGGAGGGAAGGAGATGGGGGTAGCAGAAGGGTCTGGTTAAGAGAGTATGACAAAATAAAAATCTGTGTCCTTTTTCCCCATGCTTGTATAGGGAAATGACTGAGACAAAACCCTAACCGTTATCCAGTAACAAAATTTATTACACAGCATGTAAATGAAAAATAATACTGAATAATTGTAGGTTTTTTTTTCTGATAAACAATGTACCCTTACCAGTTTTGTGTCTGGTTTGCATGTCACTGGAAGACAATCTGACAGAAATGGCTTGGAGAAAGTGTTTACTGAAAGCATTCAAGTGTTTTCTCAACTAGGAGAGCTATAAAGACATACAAAATCAAATAGAACTTACTAGTAGCACAGGCTGTACATAACTAACCTTTCTTTTTGGTTAACTTTAGCCTGTCTGTATAGCTATCAACTTAGAACTTATGTTCTTATTAGGAAGCAAAACTTCAACATCTGAATATGTACACAGTTTTGTGTGTTATGTTAATAGGTTTTAGGACAGTTTTGGGGGGTTTGTTTGTTCTGTTCGAGGACTTTAAAAAATAAATAAATAAATAAAAAATTATGCAAAATGTGGCACAGGTGCAAATGGCTATGACAAGAAACAACTGTATAAAAGACCAATCTGCCAAACAGTATATACATGTAACAAAAAAGTTTGAACTAGACATTTAACAAAGGCAGTTATACGTAAAAGGTGGTAATAACTATATAAGAAAATGATGCTTTCTGCAATGTCTTTCAATCTGAATGGTCTTGCAGATAAATATAAAAATAGAGAGAGTAGTAAACTATATTAAAAATGTAGAGTGCAAATAGCTATGCTACAGGAGACGCACCTGGAAAGAAGTGAACATGTGAATTTGACAAGGAAAGGTTTTCAGGATGGTTATTCAGTAGAATATCTGGGGCAAATGAAAACAGCAGTACTTATATTAATTGCAAGAGGAGCTCCAATAGTGATAGAATAGGGAAAAAAATAATGGATGATACATAGTACTAAGGGGCTACTGGCTAGGGAGGAGGATTACATTGACATGCATTTACATCCCCCCTAAAACTGCTATAATGGAGCTTAAGAAAATTTTGGGAGATAATAATCAGCTTTTAGCAAGGAACATTACTTGTAGGTGGAGAATGGAATTTGGTTTGCAACAGTGAAGATGTGTCTGGGGGGCTTAGAAGGGAAAACAGAGGAGGGTAGATTTTTGAAGAAATTTATGAAAAAGTTTGGCATGGAAGAGGTGAATTCAGTACTAGGAGTTTGGAGTGAATTTACATATTACTCACCAAGATACAAGAACTGGGCTAGGTTAAATAGATTTTATATCTCACAGGAACATGTGCATTTAACTGAAGGTCTTAAAACGCACCCAAAAGCTATTTTGGATCATGAACCAATAATAACTAAAATAAAAATGAGACACTGATGCTTTTCCCACCTATCAGTTGAAAAGAGAGGAAATCAAGGAATGGGTTTTGGAATTAATTCAGGAGCTAGTAGCGATAGAATTTTCTTCTGAAAACATAGCTAGGGAGTGGGCTAAAATTAAAGTGGAGTTTAAAACTATAGTGGAAATAAAAGAAAGGGAGATATGGTTAAACAGTAACAAGAATTATTTAGAGAGACTGACAAATGTTAAAGTAATGTAAAATAGGGGGAATCCCTCAGAAGAAAAGGAGAAACTGCAGAATACTAAACAGAAAATAAGGGATTACGCACAATAATATGCATGCGTTTAGAAAGACTGCTGTTAAACGACTGCTTTTGATAATTCTACAGCATAAAAAATTTTAGCACTACTCAGGCAACTGAAAGTGGAAAGGGCTGTCACCAAGCTTAGAGAGTCTATAACAAGGAAGAGAACAGACCTTGTAGAAGTATTAAAAATATTTTGGAAATTTTATGAAAGTTTGTATAAAACAGAGATCTGGAAATCAAGAAAAGGCACAAATGGAAATATTTATGGAAGAAACAAATATGCCAAGGTTAGAGGTAGATGAGGCTCAACTACTAACAGGATAGGACAGGATGAGATAAAAATGGCTATGTATAAGCTACAGGAAAGTCCCCAGGAATAGATGTATTCCTGTGGAAGTTAGGAGGGGAAAAACTGATAAAGATCTGGAAGGTTTTGTTTTAAGAGAAGTCCCAGAATCCTGGAAGAAGGCAGGGTAACTAATACCTAAATAGGGTAAAGATCCATCTAATCCAGCTTCACACAGGCCCATTTCGATACTAAACCATGATTATAAAGGGTTTATGTCTATAATGGCTAAAACAATGGCAAAAGTGATACCAAAATTGACAGATATGGATCAGTGTGGTTTTTGTGGCAGGAGGCAAACATTTGACAATATTAACAGAATACTGATGATCCAGAGGAAGCAGAATGTAAGAAAATGAGAAGTTATGTACCTACCATAACGTTCCATGTTAGTTGTCTTCTTCTCGCCTTCTTTCTTGCTGGATGGGTTCGGAGCTGATCCTCGGCTCCGACTCGGCTTATACCAAAGCTCGAGAGCTATTTTTACCGGCTCGAGGTAACGCTGTATCCCACAATGCTAGGCGCTAACTACCCAGATCTCGTTTGCCGCTTAGCTGCGAGGTTGCATTTTTGCCGGCTCTGGTAATTGTTTCAAAAAGAACAGCTTTTTGGGTAAGATTTTTTTCCCTTTTTATTTCAGGTTAGTGTTCTTTATACCCTTGTCCCCTACTTAAAGTAACCCAACTTGTATAGTCCCCTTCTGGGAAAGTTTTCTACCCTCCCCGGCCCTTCCTTTCCCTTATACATCTAGGCCTTAGGGCCAAGTTAGTTTTTTGGGTAAATTAGTTAGTCTCTGTTACTTGTAGTTTCAGTCTGTGGTGTGGTGGTGTGACTGAACTAGATTTTATTTATTGTAGTGTGTGTGTGTGGTGTTTGGGTGTGTTCCATTATGTCTAAGGAATCCAAGGTCTCAGGCTTCAAGAAGTGTGACTCGTGCTGTCAGAAAATGTCTCTGACAGACTGTCACACTTCTTGCGTGTATTGCCTAGGCCCTCTGCACCTGCAGGACTCTTGTTCCGTCTGCCATGCATTCAGTCCAAGAGTCCTGCAGGAACGCAGGAACAAATTGATTTTGAGAGGCTTATTGAAGCCTGAAGGCTCCCCGGCCAAGTCTTCATTGGGCAAGCCTTCTAAGCCCACTAAATCGTCAGCTCCGAGTTTAGAGCCTCCGACCAGTGGTGCTACTTCTGCTTCGTCATCAGCTCCGGCTGGAGCCGACGCTTCAAAATCTGTCGGCTCCGATAGTTTTGTCGGAGCTGACTTTGACCCGTATGCGCTCCAGGTCCCCCTCTTTGGAGTTGGTCCACTCTGCTCCGAGATCTCCGTTGCTTTCGGAGTGCAGTCACCGGTCATGTTTATTTTTGATTTATAGAAATGCAAGATTGCCTATATCACACGTGAAAATTTAATAAAGATGATAAATAAATTAATAAAGAAAAAAAAAAAACAGTTACTAGCTTTATTTTGCATGAACACAACAGTACACAATGAAATGAAAGAAAAAAATACTAGTACGTGAACACACATCAGAAGCATTACCTGAAATGCATTCTTCATTGCAGAGAGTCTGTCACCCATAGCTCCTGTTGATGGTTTATATGCCTCATAGTTGCTCATGACACTGTTGTTCTGGAAATCCTGAAAAAAAAAATGGAAATTGCAAACATATCCATAAATAAAAAAAGAAATGCAATCATAAAGGACAGACAAAAATATAACACATAATGACAGAAAAAATGCAGCAAAGAATGTGCAACACAGATCTAAAATAATTCTTACAAAATAAAACAAATCCTACTGAAAATAATGGTCATGACGAAAAGTGCATTTAATTGTTTTTGGATATACAGAATTCTGTCTCTGGTTTGGTGTTTTATACTCACAAGCTCTCCAAAAGTGAATGGCATCAACTCAGGAACAAAGTCTGAACAGTTAAGTCATCCTAGTACAGTATTCCTGCAGCCAAGTATCTCAAAAGACGCTACTTGGAGAACAGATGAAATAGTGCCACCGGTTAAAATTTAATAATGTCAAGTCCAGCAAACAGATTAGGTAGGACCACTGAAAGAAGATGAAGATAACTTAAGACACAGAAGGGAGATGAGTTTCAAACTGACTAGCTCACCTACTAGGAAGTTACTAAAAGACGGACTTTCTTTCGACAGGTCAATAAGTAGCAAAAACTCCAACTTGGGAATCCACAGTCTATAGTACACATTACTCTCACTGCACCTTTTATGCTGCAAAAATATGAGCTATTCAGAAAAGTGGTGTCATAAGTGGGTTAACTATCATTTAACAAAAAAAGAGAATTCTGATGTACTCTACAAAGGCTAAATATGCATTAGCACAAGAAATAAGTACAAGAGATATGCATGCTAACCCTCCTCTAAAAGTGTCCAAGAGGTACACTATTTGGGATATACAGAAAATTCTGGGATGAATTTAATTTCCTGGTGAACCTCAACTGTAAATTAACATGACCCATTAACTACAGATAAGTCTACTTTTACCCCAGATGCGCCTGTCAACACATTCATATACACGATGCTTACAGATGACTTAAGACTTCATGGCATATATTGCCCTCTGTTTTTGAAAGATCCATATTACCATGGAAAGCAACCTCTTCACAACTTTCAGTTTTAGTGCAGGTTTTGATAGTCAACACCAAATATTTGTACAGAAAGACAAAGAAGAAATGTAATTACCACACTACTTTGTGCACGACCTGAAGTTGTCCCAAAAAGGTAGGAATAGGCCATTATCAAAACTGGAAGACACTGCATACATTAATTAAATCATCAAGATGAATAAATTCAGCACATCTTCATTCATGCAATAAAATGCATGCTGCTCGAGACAAAGTATAAAACCAGACTAACTGATTACCAGAGTCTAGAGACCATGAGACAGCAAGACAGCACTTAAAGCAATCTGCAGCCAACATCTTAGTACTAGGTACATGGGGTAGTGCCACATACTTACAATCACTTACCTCTACCACAAACTGAATCTGCTTATAACAGCTGTAAAAAGTAAAAACAAAATCTAGAGACTAGTGCCTCATCAAAACTTAATGTCAAGTACCCACCAAGCTGGCAGTACTGACACCCACCTCACAGCCTCATGCCACTCTACCAAAAAAAAAAAAAAACGACTTACGATGAAAAGGTATTCAAATTTCTTCCTAAATATAGTGGATCTAGTTCTCATAACTACATCCCCATTATACTCCACCATCCATAGCACCCTGTCACTGGTCAGATCTGACCAACATTCATGAGTATTTATAATGACGGCCAAAACCAACTAGCACAAATACCCTACACTCTTAAAATAATTTTCAAAGGCAAATCTATTAAAGCTAGCTAATTACCAGAAGCAGTTTAAGAACCATCAATCCCTTGAGAACTAAGAAGCAAAACACTACTGCATTTACAGACAGTTTACATTAATACCTTAATGTATATCTGGACTGTTTTCTATCAAAATGTTGAATGTCACAGCAAAATCAATTCAATTGCCTGAATTGGCATGTTGAATTTCGTAATGTCACTAACAGAATGTCTGAAATCATTACCTCGATGTCTGCATTCAAAATTATTCTAAATATCAGAAGGTGATGTCAAACCCTCAGGCTGTTGTGGTGAAGCTGCCATGGGAATTGTAAATCTAAAGCACCCCCAACACCCCCTGCATATTATATATACCAACTCTGAGATTACACTACACAGTGAGGAAAAGGGTACATTTTCCGATCCCCATTGTAGTACAATCTCCAATCATGACATCGATCTCATATTAATGAATGAACACGAACATTCGCTAATGTAGATTCGAACATTTTCAGATTGCCATTACGGTATCTCGGAAATACGCATTCGACCACCCCAGTTTCAAATAAGTGCCGTTCCACATTTTGATAGTAAACCCATACATAGAAATTGATCTGTACCGGTCACAAATACAATGGTAGGTTTAGGAATAAAACCCTATGGTAGAACTACAGTACAAACTATATAAAAGGAAAAAAAGAAAATACTTGTCTAGAGAAATAAATTCCTCATACTCCAAAAGTGAATTTGAGAGGTTCATGAAAGGCACAAAAATCAATCCTCCAAGAATACACATGGAAACGAAAACTGCTATCTCTGTAAAGGACAAACATAAAGCTTTTTTTCAAATATGTTAAACATCAGACCACCACATAACAATGTAACAAACTGATACAAAACACTAATGCCTACTCTGCCCTGACAATATGGCAGCAGATAAATTTAACTCAAACTTTACTCCCAGTACTCCCACAAACATTTTCCCACAAGTGATCATGTTTGCACCCACCCCAAAAATCACCTGAGATCAAGGACACTGTCCAAAGCCAAGAATACTAGTTCTGAGTGGGTCAACCAATCTTCATGGCTGCTTTCGTCAGTATGAAAGCATAGCCTTACCAACTCACTACTGAATCTACACAGTCTCTGCCTTGAAAATGGCTTTCTGCAGAATAGCTATGGTCATCCCCCACTACAACAGTGGACCTGCAACTGATCCTGGCAACTAAGGACCAGTAAGTGTTACTAGCCTTATTTGTAAAGTAATACATATATCACTATAGCACTCAAAGACAAGAATATTGGCAATTTAACCATCCTTTTACCAAAACAAATTTGCATTTATAAAAGGAAGATCCTGCCTACTAAATTTAGTAGACTTTTTAAAAAAAGTAACCAAGGTACTGGATAAAGGCAAATTAGTGTACACTGTTTACCCTGATACAGAAAATATCTTCAAAACCATTTCACATGATGGCATCAATAACAAATTAAACACAATGCAACTTCCCTGTAACCCACTGGATCTTGGGCTGACTCACTGACAGAACCCAAGCAATCAGAGTGGGGTACACTGTCCTCTAAAGAGCTTAATACCTGTGGGATCCCTCAGGGATCAATCCTAGGTTCACTTCTTATTTAGTATTAAAGCTGATGTTAAGGGTCTGGGACTGACCAACTCTACAGGTGACTGCAAATTACTATCAACTATCCAGAGGACTCTCAGATCCTCCAAAAGGGCCTAATGCATACAAACCTACAGTGCCAATGCAAAGACTTAAAGCCAAATGCTAAAAGTGTACACAATGTGTTCCCTTTCGAAACATGGGCACTTAATGCACATACCACAACCATCTCCCTCAAAACGGACATGGACGTTAGTGACTTAGGCACTTTTGTAGACAATGACCACCATGTATCTACTGCTGTCAGAAAGTCCTTCTACCTGACACAGCTGATCAAAGATGTACCTTCTAGGTCCAAGGAAGCTATTAACTCTTCTCTACTACTCCCTCATTAGGCCCATAACAGAGCACAATGCTCCCTTCAGAATGCATCTTTCCAAACAAATAATCTAACCTGAAAATCCTCAGTGCTTTCTCACCATGAGAATCAAAGACATTATTTCCATGACTTACACATCACCTTAAAGCATTATCTTTTGCTTCTGTCTCGTACATAGTTCGAATGGGTGTCTTCTACCTTGCAGAGTCTCAAATGACTGTTTTCTGTGAACTCTTGCACATTTGCAAAGTCTAACACTATGAACACCTGTACAAAGAATTTAAATCTCCACTGTAACTTTAACTTAGCCTGCAGGAGGGACAGCTATTTCTCTGAAAGAATTCCTCTCCTCTGGAACAGACAACCTTTAAATTAAGAAAAGCACTGTCCTAATTCTCTTCAAAATGGAACTAAATTCACCCCAGGACTAACCCCTCTATCCCTATTAGAAAGGTGGGGGGGTAAGCAGTAGAATTTGTAGGGACTAGGCTACTAAAGATCCACCTGATCAACAAATTAGTAGTAACCTAGGAACCTAAGGGCTAACTAAAAAAGAAGCACACCTTCATAATGTGAAAACTGACTCCAGCTAACAGTCTCCAGCAGGTCAATCATCCAGAATGTGGATGCAGGATACCTTTCACTGAAGCTATTCCAGCTGATCTGGGTAAAGCCTGTATTTTTTTGTTACTACTAACTTTTGGCTTGCCCAACTGATCCAGTGAAGGTTTTATTATAGGGTATTACAATTTTCTTTACTGAAAAACCTTCAAGATCAAAACTAACCATGTCCTCCTCCAATCTTTGTCTTTGTGCACAATCTCACTTTCCCAAAAACTGGATGACATTTGTGGTCAAACTACCAAGACTTGAAAGGAGCAGTATTCATGTACTCTGACAATACAGCATTTCGCAAAGGATATTCTTTTAGTTTCTGCCATTCAATCTTAAGTCAATGAAAGCTTTAATATGATTTCCTTTGTTTCCAAGAAAGGAAGCTCCCAATGAAGTAAAATCATCTGCATTCTATGAAACACTCAACCAAAAATGTTCTCAGTTGACCCAATCAATGATCAAGATAACAATACAAGTGAAAGAAAGTACAGTTGTGCACACTTACCATACATGTAGATGTAAATGTTCGAGTGTATTCACTGTTGCAGTCATCATACTTAGGTTATCCTGCCAGGGGTAGCCCTCAGTCAGCCTGAATACCAAAGGCTTAGTATTTCTGCGTCAGCTGCTGCTGCTCCAGGACTGACGTCAGGTTGTCAGTGGTATAAAATCAGGCAGCCAACGCCATTACATCAGTTTTTCTTACCCCAACTGTCAGGAGCCCCCAAACAGGGAGCTAGGTTATGGTGGAAGAACAACACCAGCAGAAAATAAATACCAAAAATTCCCTGTAAGGAGTGAGAGAGAGAGAGAGACAAGGGGGATGGAGGGTGGGAAACCAGGACTGCAACAGTGAATACACTTGAACATCTACATTTATGGTAAGTGTACACAACTGTACTATGTTCTTCGTGTTTCACTGTTGCAGTCATCACACTTGGGTAGATTCCCAAAGCTGAAGAAAAGGGTGGAGGCAGTCAAGAAGACTGGGGGCTAGCTAGGATGCCCTGCAAGACTGTGGTTGCAAAGCCTGCCCTGGACTTGGAGAACATAGGCAGGTGGTAATGCTTGGTGAAGGTATGAACAGAAGTCCATGTTGCAGCCTCCAGGATGTCTCTGGTGGGGACCCCTCTGAGAAAAGCTGCAGAGGTGGAGGTTGCCCTGGTGGAATGAGTCCTGACCCCCTTAGGGGGTGGTTTCCTGTGGTGTTTGTAGCAGAAATGGATGCAGTGTGCTATCCATTTAGAGATTGTTTGTTTGGATATGGCCTTGCCCTCTGGCTCTGCTGCAAAGCTGACTAGCAATTGGTCAGTTTTCCTAAAAGATTTAGTCCTATCCAGGTGGAATCTGAGCTGTCTGTGCACATCTATACAATGCAGAATTATTTCCCTTGGTTTGTGGGTTAGGGAAAAAGGTGGGCAAATGAAATGATTGGTTGAGAGCCACATTGGACACCACTATAGGCATGAAAGTTGGGTAAGTCCTGAGGGAGATCCTGTCAGCATGGAAAATGATGAAGGGCTCTACAGCCATGAGTGCTTGTAGCTCAAACTCTTCTAGCTGAAGTGATGGCCAAAAGCAAAGCTGTTTTCCAAGAGAGGAATTAGGCTCAATGGGGGTAGGATGAGTTTTTCCAACACAAAGTTAAGGTTCCAAGCTGGGGTAGCAGCTCTTCTGGGTGGCCTTAAATTGCTAGCCCCTCTTAGGAACTGTTTGATGAGAGGGTGTGAGAAGAGAGGTGGCTCTGTGCTGTAATGAGCAGATATGGCAGAAGCATGAATTTTAATAGAAGAGAAGGATAAGGCCCCTGTGTAGTAGGTCTGCTAAGTAATCCAGAATGAGAGGTAGGAAGGGCTATGCTGTTTCAGCTCCTTTAGCCTGGATCCACATGCAAAACCTTTTCCACTTGTCAGCATAGAATTTTCTAGTGTTGGGGCATCTGGCCTCACACATAAAATCCAGGACTTGTTTGCTTAGGCTGGCAGCTGGAGGAGAGGTCAGGGGATACAGCCAGGCTGCCAAGTTTAGGGTCTGCAATTGTGGATGCATGAATTTTCCATTCTTCTGGGTCAGGAGGGATGTGAGGTAGGTGCCATGGTATCAGGGGTGACAGGCTGTGCAGCAGTGGGTACAAGTGCTGGTGTGGCCAGTCTGGGGAAAGCAAGATTGCTCTTGGTTTTTCCTCCCTTATTTTGAGCAGTACCCTTGAAATTAGTGGTAGAGGGGGACTCCAAATCAGACTTCAGACCAGTGACAAGTGGAGTACCACAGGGTTCAGTCCTGGGTCCTCGCCTGTTTGGTATCTACTTTTCTGAAGTACAGGCTAACACAGAAAGTCTTTGACTAACGAAGATAGCAGATGACTGCAAACTAGGAGACATAACTGAAACTCCTAATGATGTGAACATCCTATAAAAGGGCCTGAGACAGATGCCTGATGTCAAAGCCATGGCCTCAAGCTCAATGCCAAAAATTGCATTGTCATCCCCTTTGGTAATAGGTGGCAGTCTACCTAACACAGAAAGTGTGATAAGAGACCTTGGGACAAAGGTGGACAGTAGTCTCTCCTTTGGTCGCCACAGTAGTCAGGAAATCCTTCTACGTGGCACACCTCATCACAAAAGGTTTCTCATCCAGGAAAAAAGATGTAATTGCTCCCCTCTACTCGTCGCTCATTAGACCCATTATAGAGTACAACCCTCCTTTTGGTATGTACCTCACAACACATCAACAACTTGAAAGGCCGCAGAAATACCTCACAAAGAGGATTACTGGCCTAAAACAGATGTCCTACGCATACAGTCTCAAAAAACTCCAGCTTTACTCCGTCACATATTGCCTACTCAGAGGCTATCTCTGCCTAACATACAAAAGCTACGTCAAACCCAGAGCTGTTGGACATGCTACAATTAAAGAAATCCCAATCCTCCGAGCTACACACTCTGGGGACCTAAACTGTCACCACAATAAACAGAACATGCTGGAGGGATAGATTCCTGTCCCAGAGACTTCCCATACTCTGGAACAAACTACCTATCTATATCAAACAAAGCTCCTCATTAGCACTCAAGAAAAATCTTGATGATTGGATGGGAAACAGGAAATTCACCCTGGGAAAAGTACAATTTTGACCAACCATAAATGTAGATGTTAGAGTGCTCATACAGCTGCAGTCATTACAGAAGGGTTATCCTGCCGTCAGGCGCGTCCTCGGTCAGCCGAATTCCAAAGTCTAGGTCCGGCGTCGGTCGTCATCGCTTCTTCCCTGACGTCAGTGCGGCAGGGGTATAAAAGAGGCAGCCGACACCATTTTCTTCAGTTTTTCTTGCCCCAGATGTCAGGTGCCCCCAGAAGGAAGGTAAAACATAGTATTATGCAAACATGCAATGTAGATAAATCAAAAAACAGTAGTTGCAAGCAAATACACCATAAAAGAATACCCCAAATAGGTTGTATGATAAAGGTGTTTGTCATAAGGCCTGTCCTAAGAGGGGACGGAGGGAGGGTAACCTGGACTGCAGCTGTATGAGCACTCAAACATCTACATTTATGGTAGGTACAAAACTTTACTATGTTCATCGTGCATATAGCTGCAGTCATTACAGATGGGTAGAATCCCAAAGCTAAGTAAGGGTGGTAGGCACTAAGTGGAATTAGGAGGGGCGAGGATGCCCTGCAGGACTGCTGTGGCAAAGCCCGCTCTAGATTTTGAGTATAGTGGAAGGTGGTAGTGCTTGGAGAAAGTGTGCACTGAACTCCAAGTAGCTGCTTCCAAAATGTCCTTGGTAGGGACCCCCCTGAGGAAAGCTGCAGAGGTAGCTGTGGCCCTGGTGGAGTGGGATCTGATGTATACAGGCACAGATTTTCCATGAAATGAATAACAAAAGCGTATGCAGTGGGCTATCCATTTTGAAATTGTCTGTTTGGAAATGGCCTTTTCTTGAACACCTGTAGCATAGGACACAGAGCTGCTCAGATTTCCTGAATGGCTTTGTTCTGTCCAAGTAATAACGAAGTTGTCTGTGAATGTTCACACAATGTAGTAGTCTCTCCCCTTTGTTCTGTGGATTTGGATAAAAGGTAGGTAAAGTGGATAGTCTGATTCAAAGCTACACTGGATACTACCTTTGGCATGAAGGTAGGGTTGGTTCGTAAGTAAACTCTGTCTTGCTGGAAAATGATGAATGGTTGCACAGCCATGAGGGCCTGTAGTTCCGAAACCCTGCATGCTGAGGTGATAGCCAGAAGGAAGGCTGTTTTCCATGACAAGTATTGTAGCTCTGTTGAAGAAGCCGGCTCAAAGGGAGGCAGGGTCAGCTTTTCCAATACAAAGTTGAGGTCCCAAGCTGGGACTGGTGGTTTCCTTGGGGGTTTTATATTTTTTGCCCCTCTGAGGAACTGCCTCAATAGAGGATGTGAGAATAAAGGAGGATCTGTGTTGTATTGTGCAGAAATGGCTGAAGCGTGGATCTTGATGGAGGAGAAGGAAAGGCCACTGTTTAACATCTCAGCTAGGTACTGTAAAATTTGAGGTATATTTATTACCCAAGGATTCTGGCCCTTTTCTTGATTCCAGGAACAAAATCGTTTCCATTTGGCGGAGTAGGCTTTTCTGGTAGAGGGTCTTCTGGCCTCCAAGATGACATCCTGCACCTCCTTGGAGAGGAGAGTCTGTTGGGAAATTAAGGTATTCTCCATGCAGCTAGATTTAGGGTTTTGAGCTGGCTGTGAAGGGTTTTGTAGTTGTGCTGGGACAACAGAAGAGGGACTAGAGGTAGGATCCATGGTGGGGAGTGTGTCAGGCTCTTTAGGAGAGGATACCAGTGTTGTCGTGGCCAGTCTGGAGCAATGAGAATCATTTGTGGCCTCTCTGCTCTGGCTTTTAATAGAACTTTGGTCAGTAGAGGAAGAGGCCGGAAGGCATACACTGTCAATGCTGTCCAATTGAAAGAGAGTGCGTCCACTTTCCAGGCCTGTGGATGATAGGTCCTTGAACAAAATTTATTCAACTGGCAATTTCTGTGGGTAGCAAATAGATCTATGTCTGGCTGTCCCAATGCCCGAGTTATCTTTGAGAAAACTTGAGGATGCAACTTCCATTCGTGTGGGTCTGTCATATTTCTGCTTAAGTTGTCTGCCAGTGTGTTTTCCTTCCCTGGCAGGAATTGTGCCTGTAGTTGAATTTGCAATTCCACTGCTGTGTTCCATAGGGTCATGGCTTGCCTGCACAGGGGGTATGAATGAGTTCCCCCCCTGTTTGTTTATGTACCACATGACTGTGGTGTTGTCTGTCCTTATCAATAGCTGGCCTGGATGCAGTAGGTCTTTGAAGGTCATAAGAGCATTTTGCACGGATAGCATCTCCTTTTGGTTGATGTGTAGGTGCTTCTCTTTTTGGGACCATTTTCCCTGAATACACTGATCTGCCATGTGTGCTCCCCAGGCGTAGTCTGAGGCATCCGTTGTAATGATTTGAGTTGCTTGAGGTACACAGAAAGGGAGACCTGTGTTTCTTTGGCATGCTTGAGCCCACCACAAAAATTCCTTTTGAAGGCATGGAATGAGTGGTATAATTGTTTCCAAGCTGTGGCTGTGTTAAGACCATAAGTTTTTAGGTACCATTGTAGTTTCCTCATATGCAGCTTTGCACATGGTATTAGTAGGATGCAAGATGCCATGAATCCCAGAGCCTGCAGGACTTTCCTTGCAGTTAGTCTGGTGAAAGTTGCCATTTTGTTGAAGTATTGAGACAGTTGCCCTTGTTTGTCTGGCGTGAGGTAGGCCATCTGGGTGGTTGTATTTAAGCTGGCACCCAGGAAAATTATCTGTTGAGAAGGTATTAGTTTTGATTTCTTTTTGTTCACTGTGTATCCCAGGTAGTTTAACAGTTTTATTACAAACACCAGATGCTGCAATAGAATGTCCTTGCTGTCCGCTTGGATCAGGCAGTCGTCCAGATATGGGTAGATTTGTATTCCTTGTTGTCTGCAGAAGGCAATTACTGATGCCAGGCATTTCGTAAATACTCTGGGCGCAGTAGATAAGCCAAAGGGCAATGCAGAGAATTGGTAATGGGTTGAACCTGCAAGAAATCTGAGGTATCTTCTGCAATCTTGTCTGATAGGGACATGCAGGTATGCCTCCTTGAGGTCCAATGTTACCAGCCAAGACTCCTTGCCCAGCATGGGAAGAAGCTGCTGTAATGTGAGCATCTTGAATTTTGGCACCTGTAGGTATGTGTTTAGGATGGATAGGTCTAAGATGGGTCTCCAATCTTTGTCTTTCCTTGGTACCAGGAATAGTCTGGAATAAAAACCTTGACCTTGTTCTTTTGCAGGTACCTCTTGAATCGCTTTCATATCCATGAGAGCGGAAATTTGTCTTTGTGCCTCTGCCCTTTGATTTTGTGGCAGGTTTGGCATGCCTCTCATTTTTGGAAGGGTGTGAAAGTGGAACCTGTAGCCTCTGTCTATAATGTCCAGAATCCATTTGTCTTTTGTAACAATATGCCAGTTTTTTGAAAATAATGCCAGTTTTCCGCCCAAAGGTGCTGCCATTAAAGCTTTGTTTGGCAGGCATAGGGGGAAGTCATTGTGTCTGTTTTCTAAATGACTGTGATCTATCTTCTCCACCTCTTGGGGTTGGTGCTTGCCACTGTCTTGCTCTGTAAGATCCTTGAGGTTGTCCTCTACCCCTTGGGCGTCTGTATCTGCCCCTTTGACGTCAGTCCGTGGCTGGAAAGGACCAATTTTTTGAAGGCCAGTTTCTGCTGAAGCGTGGAGGTTGTACCTGCAAGAAATCTTTCACTGTTTGCATAGATTTCGCTTTTTCCTCCATTTTCTTTAGTACCTCCTCAGCTTTAACACCAAACAATACATCTTTTTGAAGTGGTGCATCTAATACCTTTGATTTGACATGATCTGGTAAGGTTTGCTCTTTGAGCCAAGCATGTCTACATATAACAGACCCTGTGACAGCAGCTCTACATGAGGCCTCTAAAGCATCAAAACCACACTGCAAGGTATGTTTACCCACTTGCTCTGCTCCATGCAACAAATACTGCAACACTTTCAAATCTGGTTGTTCTGTTTGTGTCATTTTGCTTTTCAACTGAGATAACAGAAACTGTTGGTACTTTAACATATGAAATTGACAGTTTAATGCCCTCATGGTTAAAGTGGCAGATGTATACACCTTTTTCCCCCACCTTTCTAATGCTCTGGAATCTCTTTCTGAAGGTAAAGGGTTTTTAGCAGTAGAGGCCTTTATTCCCTTGGGACCCTGTGAAATAGTTTCTGGGTCAGCAGTATGGCTTTTATAAAGGAACTGGTGAGAATCAGGAACCCGGTAATACCTGTCTAGTTTAACAGGGGCTGGAGGTAAAGAATCTGGATTAAGGCTGGCTTCTGTGTACACATCATCCAAAATATCTAAAACAGGAGGGATAGCCAGGGGCCTATGCTGGGGGAGCAGTAGAAATTCCCTGAGCCTTTTCTTGGAATCTGAGTAATCTTGGCCTTCCCAGTGGAAGTGTTCCCTCAATGTATGCAGGGTTTCCCCAAAAGAGTAGTCCTCGGGAGACCGAGGGAATAGACTCCTCAGCATCAGAATCTTCGAAAGGGGAATAGGCATAATCCTGGTCCTCAGAATGGTCTGAGGTAATAGAAGCCTGGTCTGAGGAAGGGTAGTCTTCCTCCAATCTGGGTCTTTTGTCAGAGGGGGGTTGAGAACCCCTGATGAGAGTTATCAAATCCTCAGCCATTTTAAGCATCTGCTTTCTAGGCATGGGGCCTTGAGAGGAGGTCTGAGGACCCTGTTTTTTAGTTTTCATGGCAGCTTTGGATTTAGTGAAAAATTTAATAGAGAAGGTGGAAGGCCTGAAGACGCCTTCATAAATGGCAGGCCTGAGTAAATTTTCAGTTTCCCCGCCAAGAGTGGCGTCGGTATCTGCAGTGGGAATGGAGACAGAGGAGCCTGCGACCTCGGGTACTGAAGTCACGGGTAAAATAGTTTTATCAGTAGTCAGGGGCTGCGTAGGCGCCTGGCTGAGAACTGGAGAACCGGTAGTCGGCCTAAGCGTGGTCTCAGTACTCGGTGCAGACCTCGGATGTCGGTCCTTGTCTTTGCATCTTTTGCTTAAAACTGGTGTTGGTGTATCCGACGACATGATATAATTAAATTTTTTGCCAAAATAATGAAGGGCGAACACCGCCCGGCGCTTAATAGTGCGCTTGTTGAACCTAGCACAAAAACGGCAGGCCGAGACATCGTGGTCTGGCCCTAAGCAAGGTATACAGAAAGAGTGGAAATCCTTATACGGTATTTGCTTTCCACAAGAAATGCAATTATTAACTTTGACATCGGTCTGAGGCAAGAAAAGTTTTCCCAACGGGGAACTTGGCTTTAAAGAAGACTTCGGCTGAAATACTTTCGTAAATCTCAGGAGCTGGCCGACCGGCACTAGCGAACTGCTTCTGCTTCGGGCACCGCGCAAGAAAGACTGGAGAAAATGGCATTGGCTGCCTCTTTTATACCCCTGCCGCACTGATGTCAGGGAAGAAGCGACGACGACCGACACCGGACCTAGACTTTGGAATTCGGCCGACCGAGGACCTGCCTGATGGCAGGATAACCCTTCTGTAATGACTGCAGCTGTATGCACGATGAACATCAACTCTGTGGCTCTGCTCAACAGGGGCACAGGAAAATAATTTACTTGGGTGGCGAAAGCCAGGGTACCTTTTTGGCTAGGCTTGTAAAGGCCCTAGGGCCGATAGCCTAGTACCTACCTATGAAATGCATAGATCGAGAGGTTTACCCACTGGAAGGGTAGAGCATCCACTTTCCAGGCCTTGCTGTGAGGTTCCCTGGTGCAGAATTTGCTGAGCTGGTGATTGATGTGGGAGGCAAAGAGATCCACCTTTGGGGTGCCCCATTTCTGAGTTACAAGGTTGAAGGCTCTGTGGTCTAGCTGCCACTCGTGTGGATCAAACAGGTTTCTGCTCAAGTTGTCTGCCAGTGAGTTTAGGGAGCCTGGTAAAAAATGTGTTAGCAGGTGAATTTGCATGGCTGAAGCAGTGTGCTAAAGAGTCATGGCGAGCCTGCAGAGAGGATAAGAGTGAGTTCTTCCCTGCTTGTTGATATACCACATCACTGTAGTGTTTGTTTTGATCACTATAGGCCCTGGGGAGAGTAGGGGTCTGAAAGCTGTCAGAGCGTGCTGAACAGCTAGCATCTCTTTTTGGTTAATGTGCAGATGTATTTGACTTGGGCTCCAATGGCCCTGAATGCACCTGCCGTCCAGGTGTGCACCCCAGGCATAATCTGATCAAACTGAGAAGGGAAGACCCTTGTTGTGGTTGCATGCTGCTGCCCACCAAAGAAAATCTTTCCTTAGACAGGGTATCATAGGTATGATAGTTTCTAAGTCTTGAGAGTGTTGACACCAAAGGCTTTTTAGGTACCACTGTAATTTCCTCATATGCAGTCTGGCATATGGAATGAGTAGAATGCAGGAGGCCATGAACCCTAGAGCTTGCAGGATTTTCCTTGAGGACAACTGGGTTCTGGTGGCTAGTTGAGAGACACAGCCTGTCAGGTAGGCTTGTTTTTCTGGAGTAAGGAATGCCATCTGGGATGCTGTGTCCAGGCTTGCTCCCAGGAATACAATTTTTTGAGTGGGGACTAGTTTTGATTTCTTTTCGTTTACAGTATACCCCAGGGAGGTCAGTAGGTCCTTTACAAAGGTCAGGCGCTGTAACAGCTTTTCCTGTCTGTCTGAATCAGGCAGTTGTCTAAGTAGGGGTAAATTTGAATTTTTCTTTGCCTGCAAAAAGCAATGGCTGGAGCCAGGCATTTTGTGAAAACTCTGGGAGCAGTGTCTAAGCCAAAGGGAAGCGCAGATAACTAAAAGTGCATAGATGCTGCCCTGAAATGTAGACATTTCCTGCAAGATTCCCTGATTGGGATGTATAGGTAGGCCTGTTTTAGGTCTAGGGTGGCTAACCAAGCATCCTTGGAAAGCACAGGAAGTAGCTGCTGGAAGGTGATCATTTTGAATTTTGGTATTACCAGGAAGGTGTTAAGAAATGATAGATTGAGGATTGGGCACCAGGTGCCCTCTTTTCTGGGTACCATGAACAGCCTGGAATAGAAACCTTGGCCTATCTGATCTGCAGGAACAGGCTGTATTGCCCTCATGGAGAGCAGGGAATGGACTTGTTTTTTGGCCTCTGCCCATTGGTTTGGAGAAAGATCTGGGAATCCTTCTGGGGTAGGCAGTGTGTGGAAATAAAATTTGTATATCTGGGACACTATATGTTGAGGACCCATCGGTTGTTGGTAATAGAGGCCCAGTTGTTTGCATGGGATGAGAGTTTTCCTCCTAGGGGCACAAGTAGGTGGGCAGAGGTAAGGGGTGGAGGTGTAAAGTCATTGTGAGTTCTTTCCATAAGGGGGTGGCTTAGCACTCCCTGTTTTTGAAGTGGAGGAACTCCATTGCTTAGATCTCTGCATTCCCTAGGTCTGCTGTCTAGGGGGTCCTGCTTGCCCTAGGTCTTGGCTGAGCTGGCCTGGAGGGGGCCGGAAAGGACCAGTGCTTGGAGGGGCAATGCCTACTGAACCTCGGAGGCTGGACC
Organism: Protopterus annectens; assembly: GCF_019279795.1. Classification (NCBI taxonomy): domain Eukaryota; kingdom Metazoa; phylum Chordata; order Ceratodontiformes; family Protopteridae; genus Protopterus; species Protopterus annectens. The sequence goes on along the minus strand of NC_056747.1, from coordinate 1,198,902,350 downwards.
TGTAAGTCGTCTAACTGTCTGCATAGATTTAGCTTTTTCTTCCATCTTTAAGACCTCTTCTGCCTTGGTGCCAAACAAATTGTCTTTGCTCAATGGTGCATCCAATAGTTTTGATTTGACATGGTCTGGCAAGATCTGTTCCTTAAGCCAAGCATGCCTTCTAAGTACAGAACCAGTGACTGCTGCCCTGCAAGATGCTTCTTGGGCATCAAAGCCACATTGCAAGGTGTGTTTAATAATTTGGCTTGCAGAATGCATTAGCTCTTGTAATTCTTTATTTTCTGCACAAGCAGGAAAGGTAGATATTTTTTGTTTGAGGAGTTCCATGGTATGTTGCTGGTACTTCAGGATGTGGAACTGACAATTTAGTGTTATAATGGCAAAAGTTGCAGAGGTGTATACTTTTTTAACCCATCTGTCTAAAGCTCGGGAATCCCTGTCCGAAGGGGTGGGATACTTAGCTGTGGTTGCTTTAATTCCTTTAGGTTCTTGAGAGATGACCTCTGGGTCAGCAGTAGGATTTTTGAAAAGGAATTTGAGGGTCAGGGACTCTAATACCTGTCAGGTTTCCTGAGAGCAGGAGGAAGGGTGTCAGCAGTCAAACTGGATTCCATAAAGACATCATCCACAACATCCAAGACAGGAGGAATGGCTAAAGGTCTGTGCTGTAGTAAATCCAAGAATTCACAAAACTGCTGGAGCAGGAAGGCAAGATGTACAAGCAACTCTGTTTGAGGTGTATTGTCACTCAAATTAGCTGAACCTAGCAGGGCAGGAAATGTGAAACTCTTGCTACCTGAGGGTGGGAATATGAGATGAGTAACTGAAGCAGACCAAAGCTGAATGTCTAAAAAAAAAGTCTCATCTCAGCAATGAGCTGGCAGTTCTGGTAGTTTTTTTCACATGATGTGTAACTGTAACAGATCAGCAGGAAACATATTTGTAAAAGGCTCAAAGACAGTAAATAATACTTTTACTGAGACCTGTCAAAATTAGCTGCTGTTCTCTGTTCTTCCATTCTAAGTGAATGGAACTCTCATGTGACAGCCCAGTTATGGGCGCTATATTCTCAGAAACAGTGGATTCTCAGTATATCATGGGGAAGATTTTTCTTTAGAAGACAAACTCTCATCAGGATGTCTGCCTCCAGGAGTTAATTCAGGGTTACAAACTGAATAAAATTAGTAGCGACTACGTCTACCTGGCACATACAGGTTTGAAAGGAGCCTAACTTAAAGGAAAGTTAAAAAAAATATACAGCTTTTTAAATTTTTCCCGTAGTTGTCCTTTAAGTTGAGAGGGGTCTCCTCCAACACTGGGATGCACAAGGGCTAGCCCCTGTGCAAAAAAACACTTTGTCAGACAAAAAGCGTTCAGAAAATAAACATGAATCCAAATACAGAGAAGTGGAAGTGGACAGGCTGGTTCTATGGTAATTCTATTATCACTAAGCATGAAAGTTGGGATGGTATGCAGGGTGACCTTACTGTGTGAAAGAGGAAAGGTTCTTTGCACAAGGGCCTACAACTCAGATGTTTTAGTATTCTTTGTACTGAACATTTCAAAACATACAATACCATCATCATTCAAAAACACCAAAACATTTGTATGCTGTTAATCCTTGCTGTACAATAATACAACTACACTTTATTCAACAGTGCTGAACATTAATTTTATATACACTGCAACTTCTAAATTTCAGCACCATATTCATTTTTCATTTCTTATTTTTCTTTAATCATCTTCTTCTCTTTCGGCTGTTCCAGTTAGGGGTCGCCACAGCAGATCATCTGTTCCCGGTTTTTCCTGTACTCTGCATCTTGCTCTGTCACACCAACCCACACCTGCATGTCCTCTCTCACCACATCCATAAACCTTATCTTAGGCATTCCTCTTTTCCTCTTACCTGGCAGCTCCATCCTTTGCATCCTTTTCCCAATATACCCAGCATCCCTCCTCAGCATGTCCAAACCAACATAATCTCACTTCTCTGACTGTCTCCAAACCGTCCAACCTGAGCTGACCTTCTAATATACTCACTCCTAATCCTGTCCATCCTTGTCACATCCAGTACAAATCTTAACATCTTTAACTCTGCCACTTCCAGCTGGGACTCTTGCCTTTTTATCAATGCCACCGTCTCCAACCCATACAACATAAGCTGGTCTTACTATCCTCTTGTAGACCTTCCCTTTCACTCTTACTGGTACCAGTCTGTCACAAATCACTCCAGACACTTCTCCACCCATTCCACCCTGCCCGTACTCTCTTCTTCACCTCTCTTCCACTCTCACCATTACTCTGAACTGTTGATCCCAAGTACTTAAACTCATCCACCTTCATCAACTCTACTCCCTGCATCCTCACCACTCCTCTATCCTCCCTCTCATTCACACACACATATTCTGTCTTAGTCCTGCTGACCTTCATTCCTCTCCTCTCTAAAGCATATCTCCACCTCTCCAGGGTCTCCTCAACATGGTCCCTACTCTCAATACAGATCACAATGTCATCTGCAAACATCATAGTCCATGGGGCCTCCTGTCTGATCTCGTCTGTCAACCTGTCCATCACCATTGGAAATAAGAAAGGGCTCAGAGCTGATCCTTGATGTAATCCTACCTCCACCTTAAACGCATCTGTCACTCCCACTGCAGATTTCACCACTGTCACACTACCCTCAAAATATAATTATAAATAACCAGATTTGACTGAGTAGTCCGCCCTCCCACTTGACAGAAAAAAATTAATTTGATAGACCATGCAATCTAATTATACCACCTTAAAACATTTCACATTGGTTAAAATAAATATTTCTATCAACCTAAGGAGATATTACAATTTCTTGGAATCTCTTTTGTTCTAATGTTCAAACATTTTTTTTCAGTAACTAAACTTGCTCGTAATATCAAATTAAAAAGTAGAAATTTACATATTGCCTATAATCCATTATCATATGTAATACTTTTATCGGCCACTGAATTAACAGAGGAAGTTTTCTGTCACCACACTGATATGTGCAAATAGTCCCAGCCAACCATGCTTCCAAGAGCCGATTGTATCACACTCATACTAATGTACTTTATTATTTAACCAGTATAAATGTTGTAGCATTAAATAGGCCCTCAGCAAGATCTTCCTATGTGACTAACACTTTGTATTGTTCCCATAAACAAACATAAATCTGCCCCCGCCCCCAGAAGAGAGAGAGAACAGTAAGGATTGCAATGTCACAGAGGAAGCTGAAGAGAAGGATTCCATATAAGGTGGTTAGTACCTTGGCATTATGTTTTAGAGGTTTTGCATGGAATTTTGATCAATCAGGACAGTTAAAGACATCATGCTGAGGCTCCAAGCAGAACAGACACAAACTGTGTGAAGCATCTTTATGCAAGACTTACTGTTGTGAACATTAAATTAATACAGGAATTTCTCCAGTGGGGTACTTCTCTGACTGGGAGAAGGTGGTTCGCTGTAAAAACAAGCTATCTAATGGACTGCAAGTATACTGAGCACAAGTGAAATGCATTGGACTGCACGGCTAGAAAGAACTGGGGATGGCACCAACAGCTGCTCTTCTTGTACCCTTACGTCCAGATGTCAGTCTTCAGACATCTGTCTAGGGATGATACAAACACTGCATGGAAGAAGACCCAAGATCAGTAGTGCAACAATGACTATGAAGAACATCAGGTCTAACCAACTGTGGTGAGGTACAAGAGAAATCTGATCCAGTTTACTATCAACAAATAAGAAAAAGTTATGTACTCACCATAACGTTCCATCTGAGTAGTTCTACTTCATTTGTCTTCAACCTGTGGGATATGGATCTGTACCGGCAACTTTACTAGCATCTGCTCCTCCCGTTACCCATAACACACCTCCACTACCTTCCAACCCCCAAACTTAGTTTGCTGAACCTTACAATGATAACTCGACCTGAAAAAATACTTGTGGCCTATTACTGCAGCCCGTAGGCTGTTCACATGCCAAGGTGCAGGGGAAAGAGGAAGGGACAGCTGAAGACAAATGAAGGAGAACTACTCAGATGGAACATTATAGTGAGTACATAACTTTTTTATCTGAAGTAGTTTACTTCGTTTGGTCTTCAACACGTGGGACAGAGTCCCCAGCTACTAAACTCCTGGGAGGCCCTCATGGAAGGATATTCAGGAGCACTGCGGAACCAAAGGATGCTCTCCTTCTGGAAATCAAATCAAATTTGTAATAAGAAATAAACGTACGAGATGAGGACCAAGTAGCTGCAGAACAAATAATATCCAAAGACGCACTAGACCAAAAGGCCGCAGACGTAGCCATGGACCTAGTGGAATGAGCTTTCACCTGTCCTGGAGGAGACAAGCCTCTGTCCTTATAGACCTGACGGATGCATGAAGAAATCCATCTAGCAACAGTAACCTTGGAGATAGGTTTCCCCAAGAAGGGTTTATAGAAAGATACAAACAATTGATCAGACTTATGGAAATTTTTTGTACTGTGTAAATAGAATTGTAACTGTCTATGAACATCCAACAGGTTGAATTTGTATTCCATCTTGTTAGAAAAATTAGGAAAAAACACAGGCAAATTGATGGTCTGATTGATATTGACTGATGATGCCACCCTAGGAAGAAAGGATGGATTGGTTCAAATGGAAACCTTGTCTTTGTGAAAAACCATGTAAGGAACTTTGATGGACAAGGCTTGTAATTCTGAAACACTTTTGGCAGAGGTACTAGCCACCAGAAAAGCTGTTTTCCAAGATAAATATTTCAGATCTACTGTTGCAGCAGGCTCGAAAGGTGGAGCGACCAAAGCTTGAAGAACCATAGTAAAGTCCCATGGGGGAACATGATCTTTGACCGGGGGTAATAACAAAAAGGTGCCTTTAGTAAAGGCTTTACACAGTCTGGAGAAGGCTAAAGAGGTAGAATTCTCACCCACATGAAAATGAGAGATGGCAGCCAACTGAACCTTGACAGTATAAGAACTAGCTTCATGTTGAAAAATATCAGCTAGAAAATCAAGAATGGCAGAAATAGGAGCTGTGAAGGGGTCTAAATTCCTTTGAGAGGCCCAAAAGGAAAAACGTTTCCACTTACTGCGATAAACCTTCCTAGTTGAAGACTTATGAGCAGCCACCAAAATAGATCTAACTGAGGAGGATAGTCTGGGAGTCCTAGCAATCACGGGAAAAGGAGCAGCCAAGCTGTGAGCTTCAAACTGTCCAGATTCGGATTAGGCACTCCCGAAGGGTGTGAAATCAGATCCTGAATGGGATCCAGGATCCAAGGTGGAGCCAGAAGGCGAGACCAAAGGAAGGGAAACCATACCTGGCGAGGCCAAAACGGGGCAATGAGGATCACTTTGCTCCCCAGTAGACGAGCTTTCTGTAGAAACCTCGGAATAAGAGGTACTGGTGGGTACAGAAGACCGGGAGGCCAAGCATGAACTACAGCATCTCTGGGGGACTTCCCTGGTGGGGGGTTCAGAGCAAAATACTTGCTGCATTTCACGTTGGAAGGAGATGCGAAGAGATCGCAGTAAGGTTGACCCCACTCGCAGAAGATCTGTTCCGCTACTGAAAGATTCAGAGACCACTCATGAGGCATCACAATAGTCCGACTTAGCCTGCCCGCTAGGATGTTGGACCATCCCGGAATGTGTGTTGCGAGGAAAAAGTGACTGGTGGAGAGCGCCTATTCCCACATTCTCATGGCCTCACAACAAAGGGGTAAGATCTGGTCTCTCCCTGTTTGTTGATATACCAGACCACTGACATATCTGACCGAATTGCAATCTTTCCCAGAGGAAGAAGAGCATGAAGGGCCTGCAGTGCTAGGACCACCCTCATCTCCAGGACATTTATGTGCAAGTTGTTCTCTACAGGGGACCACAGGCCTTGGACTGTCCTGCCCAAACAATGCCCGCCCACCTGAGTTGGGAGGCGTCTGTGGTCACTATGGCTTGGGCCAGGGCTGGAACAAAGGGTTGTCCCTCCAAAATGTCTGGAGAACACATCCACCATATGAGGGATGACTGACAGAACTGACTGAGTTGAATTGGATATATCAATGGCAGTTCCAACAGGGACCACTGTACAGTTAGAGTCCACTGTAGAATCCTCATGTGTAACCAGGCACACGGGAGAAGAGTTATGGTCACCGCCATCGAGCCTAAGGCCCTCAAAACTGATTCTGCCATTGGAAGATGAGAGTGGTAGGTCAGGGAGACATGTAACCTCAGGTTTTGTACTCTCTCCGAGGTCAGGAAGATTTTGCACTGTAGAGTATCTATCCTGGCACCAATGTAGTCCATCACCTGTACATGATTTAGGAGTGATTTGGATGCATTGATTGTGATCCCCAAATGCAGGGCAAGAAACAGGAAATAATCTCTGGTTTGGCAGAGTAGATGCCTGTTGGGAGCAGCGAGGAGCCAATAGTCCAGGTACAGACAGACCTGAATCCCCTGAAGCCTCAGGTGAGCCGCTAACACTGCCATCACATTGGTAAAACACCCTGGAGGGTTGTGGTGAGACCAAAGGGTAAGGCTCGAAATTGGTAATGATTTACTCCTAGCCAGAAGCGGAGAAACCTCCTGGAGCTTCTGTACATCTTTATGTGATAGTAAGCATCCTGGAAGTCTAACAAGCACATCCAGTCGCTCTCTTGCAGGTACGGCATGCTGGACTGTAAAATGTGACCATCCGGAACTTCTCTTTGGCAACTGACAGGTTCAGGGTAGAAAGGTCCAGAATGGCCTTAAGCCCCCCGTTTTCTTTGGCACCAAAAAAAACCTGGAGTAAAAGCCCGAGCCGGACTTATCTGGGGGGACAGTTTTGATGGCTCGTTTTTCTAGCAGCTTGGAAATTTCCTGTGCTGCTAACTCCCTTTGATTGGGTGGTACGTCCAGGAGGTGTCTGAGAGATTTGGGAAGACCCACAAAGGGGATAGAGTATCCTCTGGATATGATCTGAAGCACCCAGCGGTCTGATATTATGGACTCCCATACTGCTAGATGCAAGAACAATCGTCCCCCGACTGCCTCCAGAGTAGAGCAATCAGACCACCCCTCAGGGTGCTTTCAAAGTGGCCATCTTTGCAGAGAACGTGGTCCTGTCCTCCTGCGACATGGACTTAGGGGGAGACTCCTCCAGCTCCTTTACCAGGTTGTGTTTGGGTCTGGTGACATGGGCCAGGTAAGTTCAGTGCCCTAATTGAAAAGGTAGCTGAAGTGTAAACCCACTTCCCTAGGCGGTCCATCATCTGCAACTCTGTCAGCTGGATGAACTGAGGAACTCTCCTGGGCAAGTTCCTTCTTTGTGGCTGCGGCTACCACCATAGCATCTATGGGGGGAGCCTCTGTTCCATGCTGGTCTATGGGGGGGGGGGGGGGGAGAGACTTAAAATTTTGTTGGGTCTTTTTGGAATTAGTTCCATGGTGTCCGGCTCCTTCCATGCCCGCGAGGTGACCAGATCCACCAAAGGATCCTCGGGAGGGGACACCAAGGAAGTAGATGGGCCCGTGCCGAAAGCCTCCAGGAACACAAACTCATCAGAAGTTGTTTTGGGGTCAGACCAACCTCCCCTTTAGCACAGGTTTTTCATGATGTCTCCAAAGGAGACATCTTTGGGAGGTGACCTAGGGGGAACCTTGTTCATCATCCAAATCCGTATCCTCGGTTAGGAACTTGGGGGAGTCCAAGTGCTTCCTCTTGCACGTATGCTTGCGAGGTACCTCTCCAGTGGGGCTCTCAGAGGGGAACTCACAAGCAGCTTGTTTCTCAGGGGGAACCATTTGGGGTTCTTTGAACACGGGCTGTCCCTCTGGTAAAATGATGGGGACCGCAGAAATAGCCGAGGGGGTCTGGGTGGAGTCTGAGGGTGCAGTCAGGGATCTCGATCCAGCAGAGAGAACCCTTTCTACCATGCTGAACGCTGAAGAAGAGCAAATCTCCTGAGAAACCAATAAGGAGGCCAGTGTCCCCAGGTACAACGAGAGAATCGGAGCTGGGCCCGAAGTGGACGGAGCACTGAGGGAGGGAACTTGGCCCGACAAAGGTGGAGCTGATGAAAAAAGTTCCACTCCCTCAGATCCTACACCCAAGCTCCAGCTCTGAGAGCGGCTGGGATCCAACACGCTCCAGTCAGCTGTCGGTATCAAGGAAGCAGGTATCATCGGCACCGACCCCCCTGACTAAAGCCATCCTCGGATCCAAATACTCTGAAGCAGACAGATGGATCGGAGAAGGAGATATTGGCTGGAAAAAGGGAAGCAAGCTCCCCCCTCCTGAGGGAGAGTGAGCTGACAAGACCCCCATCTGGATCAGAGTACAGATGAACCTTATCATTTTATCCATATCGACCTCAGACAAAGACTGGGTGGACCTCGTCGAGGTCATGGACGCCGACCTTGCGAGTCGGGGCACAGAGGCCCGAGAAGCGGAGCGTGTCTCCTCCAGCTCCGGGGAGAACCTCAGATCGGAGCCAAGGGGAGTCACGGATCCGTAAGGTTTTTACAGGTGAAGGGAGGTCCGGAGACCTCTTGCGCTTTTCCCTCCCCTTCGATTCTCTCTCCTTCTCTCTGCCCTTTTTTCGCTCTGCTTTCATAGGCTTTTGCACAGGAGGTTGAGTCCCAGCCTGGGAGGGAAGAGAAGCCAGGGGAAGAGAAGGGGAGGCGGGCACAGCAACCGCTGTGACCGAAGCTGAAGACGAGACAACAGTCTCTGAAGGGGGAAGAAGGCCTTTTAGGGCCAACTTGGCCTTCCTATCTTTAATGGCGCCATGGTTGAACCCCGCACAAATAGTGCAGTCTACACTCAGATGGGCCATCCCCAAGCACATAACACACAGTGTGGCCATCCGCAGGGGATAACTTATGGCCACACTCAGTGCATCTTTTGAAAATAGGATTGTTAGCAATACTATCAGAAGAAAGAACTAAAGGAAAAATGTTTTTCTTTCTGAGAACACCCACTCACCACACAGAACACACTGGAGGGGGGGAGGGGAAGCAAAAAATCTACACTAATTAACTACCCTAAAAACTATAAACTCGACGCATCATGCGAGGGGAGGAGAAAAGGTAACCCACTCTTTCACTATCTAAAGATTTTAAAGAAAAAAAGAGATACTTTTACAGACTTTAACCACTTGAAAACCTGGAGCTCTAGAGATCACAATGCATAAGCTATTCGTGGCAAACGAGATCTGGGGGTTGGAAAGTAGTGGAGGTGTATTACTGGCAAGGGGAGGAGCTTGGAGTAAAGTTGCCAGCTCCGATCCGTATCCCACAGGTTGAAGACCAAATGAAGTAAACTACTTCAGATCCCTAAAATAACAAATGTGAAAAACATTCAGAAAAACTGGAGGGAAAAATCACAATTGTTACTACAAGTCAAGACATTAAAACCAGTACTCTTAGTAGGGAGAATCCATTCAATTAGGATTATGGTTTCACAAAGTAATGCGCGTCTGACACATTTATCCATTTTAGATTTGACACAAGGGAATCATTAAACATCAATATTAGGAAATCTGGAGAACATTCTGTGCAGCAAGAATATTTCACATCAGATTATGTTAATGAGGGCAATGCCACAATACCCTGCAGACACAGCAGCAGCTTTTAACTTGTTTCAGTGGGATAACTTATGTAAAGATAATCCTTAACAACTCTGGAAACGTCCATATGAATAAAAATGGTTGATTAAACAGGAGTTAATTTGGAACTCATGGCTAACAGATTGGAAAAAATGCTTTAACAGCGAGAAAAGTACAGTTGTGTACACTTACCATAAATGTAGATGTTCGAGTGTATTCACTGTTGCAGTCATTACATTTGGGTAATCTGCAGCCTGAATTCCAAAGTCTTAGGGCCTGCGTCGGTTGCGGTCTTCTCTTCCATGACGTCAGGGGTATAAAACATGCAGCCGAAGCCATTTTCTTTAGGTTTTCTTGCCCCCGATGTCAGGTGCCCCCAAAAAGGTAGCAATATTATATATATTTATACATACATCTATATATATATATATATATATATATATATATATATATATATATATGTATGTATATTTGTGTTTTTCGTTTTTTCCCGGTTAGGGGTCGCCACAGCGGAACTCCGGCCCGCTAATGACTGGCAGTAGATTTTTTCATACTGGCTTGCCGGGCCTAATGCACAACCTTCAACGAAGGAATGCCCATTCACACATGTCGCTACACAGAAGACGCTCTGAGAATCAAACGGGCAACGTCTAACTGAGGCGACAACGCTACCACAGCACCACTACCGCAGTATGTATGTATATATATATATATATATATATATATATATATATATATATATATATATATATATATATACATACACACATACACACACACACATATGCATCAAAATAAACTTTATCTTCATCTACAAGCAAATACACCACATAGTTTGTAGAAAAAAGAGAAGGAAAGATAAACTGTAGAATGACAGGGGGATGGCGGGAGGGTAACCTAGACTGCAACAGTGAATACACTCTAACATCTACATTTATAGTAAGTGTACACAACGTACTATGTTCTTCGTGTTTCACTGTTGCAGTCATTACATTTGGGTAGAATCACAAAGCTATGGATGGGAGGCTGGAGCTAAACAGCATTAGGCGAGGCTACAAGGCCCTGCAGCGGCAAAGCCTGCCCTGGACTTAGAGTAGAGAGGCAAATAGTAATGCTTTGTAAAGGTGTGAACAGAACTCCAGGTAGCAGCCTCTAGAATGTCCTTGGTTGGTACTCCTCTGAGAAAGGCTGCTGAAGTAGCTGCAGCTCTGGTGGAGTGAGACCTAATGCCCTCGGGCACAGGTTTGCCATGGTGTAAGTAGCAGAAACGGATGCAATGGCTTATCCACTTTGAAATTGTCTGCTTTGAAATAGCCTTTCCTTCTGATCCTGCAGCATATGACACTAGTAATTGCTCACTTTTTCCTTAGAGCTTTAGTCCTGCTCAAGTCGAATCTTAGCTGTCTGTGTACGTTCAAGTAATGCAGAATTCTCTCCCCTTTGTTCTGTGGATTTGGATAAAAAGTTGGCAGATGAATTGTTTGGTTAAGAGCCACACTGGAAACTACCTTAGGCATAAAAGTAGGATTTGTCCTCAGAGACACCCTGTCTGGGTAAAATATGATAAAAGGCTCTACAGCCATGAGGGTGGGCCTGTAGCTCTGAAACTCTTCTCGCTGAAGTAATTGCTAGTAGCAGAACGGTCTTCTATGATAAGAACTTTATATCAGTGGTAGCAGCTGGTTCAAATGAAGGCAGGGTGAGCTTTTCCAACACACAACTGAGGTCCCATGCAGGTAATGGTGACCTTCTAGGAGGCCTTAAATTTTTGGCTTCTAAAAGATACTGCTTGGTGGCTCTGTATTGTAATGACCCAAAATGGCACAGGCATGGATTTTGATTGATGAGAAAGATAGGCCTTTGGCAAGCATCTCAGTTAAGTATTGTAATATCTGAGGAATATGTGGTTCTGCTGTATCAGTTCCTTGTGCTTGATTCCAAGCACAGAATCTCTTCCATTTGTCATTATAAGATTTTCTAGTACTAGGCCTTCTGGCTTCCAAAATGACATCCATCACAGCTTTACTGAGAGGTGTCGTTTGTATGATTACAGGATTAGCCATGCTGCCAGGTTCAGAGTCTGTAATTGATTGTGCAGGATCTGATTGTTTTGCTGGGACAGTCTTTGAGGCAAGGTCCAAGCTGGGTACTGAGACAAGTTCCTTATGATCGGGTACCAGTATTGGCGGGGCCAGTCCGGGGCAATTAATATCATCTTTGGCTTCTCGTCTGACTTTTAGGAGGACCTTGGGTAGAAGACGCAGAGGAGGAAAGGCATAAACTGATAGGTTTTTCCAAATGAAGGATAGGGCGTCCACTTTTCATGCTTGTCTGTGATCAGTCCTTGTGCAGAATCTTTTCAGTTGATAATTTTGAGGACAGCCAAATTGATCTATGTCTGGGCTCCCCCATTTCTCTGTTATCATGCTGAAGACTTGTGGATTTAGTTTCCATCCGTGAGGATCCATAAAGTTTCTGCTTAAATCGTCTGCCAGAGTATTTTGTTTTCCTAGCAGGAATTGAGCTTGAAGATGTCTTTGGTAGGTCAAAGCTGGGTCCCACAGTGCCATGGCTAATCTGCAGAGGGGGTATGAGTGTGTGCAGCCTTGCTTGTTTATATACCACATGACTGTGGTGTTGTCCGTCTATCAGTAGTTGTCCTGGATGAAGTAAATTCTTGAAGGTTGTTAGGGCATTTTGAACAGCTAGCATATCTCTTTCTGGTTGATACGTAGATGCATTTGATTTGGTGCCCATATGCCCTGAATGCATCTTCCTGCCATGTGGGCCCCCCAGGCATAATCTGATGCATCTGTTAAGGTTTGGCTGGCAGGGGGTAGAGTGAAGGGCCGTCCCATGTTTTGGTGACCGGCCTTTGCCCACCATAGAAACTCCAGTTGCAGGCAGGGGATGAGAGGAATCATTGTTTCCAGACTCTGTGAATGTTGACTCCATAAACATTTCAGGTACCACTGAAGTTTCCTCATATGCAGTCTTGCATATGGAATTAGTAGGATGCAGGATGCCATGAAGCCCAGAGCCTGCAGAATTTGTCTTGCAGAAGACTGGGATTTTGCCACAAGTTTGAAGTAGTCAGTTGCCTTTGTCTGTCTGGCGTGAGGCAAGCCATCTGAGCAGTTGTATTCAAGCTTGCACCCAGGAATGTTATCTTTTGAGAGGGTAGCAGTTGTAGTTTCTTTTTGTTTATTGTGTACCCTAGGCATGTTAGAAGCCTTTTCACAAACGCCAGGTGTCGTAGAAGAGTGTCCTTGGTTTCTGCTTGAATGAGTAAGGACATATTTGAATACTTATTTGTCTGCAAAATGCAATTACTGGTGCCAAGCACTTTTGTAAAGACCCTGGGCGCAGTAGATGAGCCAAAGGGCAGTGCAGAGAATTGGTAATGCATTAAGCCAGCCTTGAATCTGAGGTATCTTCTGCACGACTGTCTTATTGGGACATGCAGGTATGCCTCTTTTAGGTCTAAAGTCACCAGCCAAGCATTTTTGCCCAGCATGGGCAGAAGCTGCTGCAAAGTGAGCATTTTTTAATTTTGGAATGTCCAGGTATGCGTTCAAAATCTATAAATCCAGTATTGGCCGCCAGGCCATGTCCTTTTTGGGTACCAAGAACAGTCGAGTAAAAACCTTGTTCTTTTTCCTGTTCTGGTACTGTCTGAATGGCCAACATATCCATGAGGCACAGAAACAGGTTACGTCCCTCATATCCATGAGGGACGTAACCTGTTTCTGTGCCTCTGCCCATTGATTTTTTGGCAGATCTGGCCAACCACTTGTCATTGGCAGAGTGTGGAAATGGAATCTGTATCCCTGTGATACAATGTTCAGTACCCACTTTCCCTGGGTTATTAACTGCCAATTTTGAACAAAAAGTGCTAATTTTCCCACTATAGGTGCTGCCAAAAGATAAGTGCTTGGTGTAGGCAAAGGGAAGTCACTGGGATTGCTTTCTGTAGGTTTGCGCTTGATCTCCTCCAGATTTGGAGGTGGATGCGCCCCATTGCTTTGACCTGTAAGAGTCTTGAGCCTGGTACCTGGAACCCTTAGGGCATCTGTATTTGCCCCTTTGAGCTCTGTCTGACAAAGGAAAGGACCAATTTTTTGTAGGCCAGTGTCTACTGAATCTTGGTGGCTGCACTTGCAAGAAATCTTTAACAGTTTGCATAGACTTAGCTTTGTCTTCCATTTTCTTTAAAACCTCTTCTGCCTTAATACCAAACAGAGAATCATGCTGTAAAGGTGCATCTAGCAATTTAGCTTTAACATGATCAGGCAAATTTTGTTCCTTTAACCAGGCATGCCTCCTAATCACAGATCCAGTAACTGCGGCCCTGCAGGAGGCCTCTAAAGAATCAAAACCACAATGCAAAAAAAGAAGTTATGTCCTTACCATAACGTTCCATGTGGAGTGTTCATCTCGCCTTGATTATTACACATGGGTTCGGAGCCAATCCTCGGCTCCGTGCCGGCCGACTGCAAGCTCTGCATCGAGAAGAAGCTCGAGGACATCTAATACCCACAATCCCCCTCTGCCTTTACCTCAGATCTAGTTTGCAAGCAAACCAGACATAAAGCACGCACACATGCCAAACTATATACATAAAAGTACATATATACAAACATACCAAGGGTATGATAGTAACACTAATACTGCAACAGCAGAAGGAGAATACTCCAGACCAGGCACCAAATCGAACGCTCTTCCTAAGGGTGGGAGGGTGGGAGTGTAATATCAGGCGAGATGAACACTCCACATGGAACGTTATGGTAAGGACATAACTTCTTTATGTGAGAGTGTTCAATCTCGCCTTTGTTCTTACACATGGGTAGCGTCCCTAGCTCCATGATCCTGAGGAACTCAAGGGAGAACGTTCTTGAGCACAGTGGAACCAAAGGTTGCCCTATCCCTAGAAACCCTGTCCACTTTGTAGAGAGAGATAAATGTATGTGGTTTAGCCCAAGTAGCAGCCGCACAAATAGTGTCTAGTGGTAAGCGAGCTGCGTGAGCCAAAGATGTAGAAACTTATCTGGTGGAATGTCCTTTGGGTTTTGCTGATAATGTTTGGTCAGAGGCTTCATAAACATATGTGATACAGTCAGTTAGCCATTTAGAAAGAGTTCGCTTTAACTGCAAGACCCTTTCTGCTGTCAGCAAAAGCTACAAATAGTTGATCAGATTTCCTGTGATCTTTTGTTCTATCCAAATAAAATCTGAGTTGTCTATGGACGTCCAGTTTGTGCAACATATACTCCAATTTATTAGAGTGGTTCTTAAAGAAGGTGGGTAATTCAATGGACTGATTAATATTACTAGAAGAACAAACTTTGGGGAGAAAGGATGGATTAGTGCGTAGGGATACTCTGTCAGAATGAAATATTAAATAAGGATGTTTGACAGAAAGGGCCTGAAGCTCAGACACTGCCTAGCAGATGTAATGGCCACTAGAAATAAAGTTTTCCATGACAAAAATTTCAATGTGCAACTTGAGGCTGGTTCAAAGGGTGGCAACATCAATTTAGAGAGCAACAGGTTTAAATTCCACGGTGATGTCGGACTTCTGACTGGTGGTCTGATATGAAAAGCACCTTTTAAAAAGGCTTTACAAAGTCTGTGAGCCATAATAGGCGTACCACATTCCTCTACATGATAGTTAGAAATGGCAGCTAACTGTACTCTTAAAGTAGCCGGGGAAGCTCCTTCATGAAATAGTTCAGTCAAGAACTCTAAAACCTTGTTTAACGGAGCTCTAACAGGGTCCAAATGATGTGACTCACTAAAAGACAAAACGCTTCCACTTACTGGTGTAAGTCTTTGTAGTGGAAACTTTATGAGAAGCTACTAAAATATCTTGAACCGCCCGATGTAAGGGGAACCGACCTGGCTAGAAAGGGAGGAGCAGCCAAGCTGCTAGATGGAGAGATTCTAGAGATGGGTGAGGAACTCCTGACGAGTGAGTCAGTAGATCTGGCTCTGGGTCCAGCATCCAAGGTCCCGAATGCGGTGATGCAATAGAAAGGGGAACCAAATTTGACGAGGCCAGAACGGGCAATGAGAATAATAGTCCTCTGAAGGTTGTTGGCTTTCTGTAGAAACTTTGCAATCAGGGAAATGGAGGAAAAGCATATAGGAGACCGGGGCCAATCGTGCACCAGCACGTCCCTGGGGACTTCCCTGGAGGTAATAGGGCAAAGTAGCTCCTGCATTTGGCGCTCATTGGAGACGCAAACAGATCGCAGGTAGGCTGGCCCCATTTGCGAAAAATCCTTCTCGCAACTGACTGTTTGAGGGACCACTCGTGAGGCAATAGTATTGCCCTGCTCAGCCTGTCGGCTATGACGCTGGATGACCCCGGATGTGCGTTGCGATCAGAATGCGACCGTGGACTCTGCCCATTGCCAAATTCTCATGGCCTCTCTGCATAGTTGGTAAGACCTGGTTCCCCTTGCTTGTTTATGTACCAGACTACGGACATGTTGTCTGTCTGAACTGCAATGGTCCCTGGAGGAAGAAGGGGAGCAAAGTGTTGCAACGCCAAAAACACTGCCCTCAACTCCAGAACACTGATGTGCAGATTGTACTCCAGATTGGTCCATTCGCCTTGGACTGTCTGTCCCTGAAAGATGCCCCCCCACCCTATCAGGGAAGCGTCCGTGGTTATCGTCGCTGACGGTGCGGGTAGCACAAATGGTCTTCCGCTGGATAGGTTGCAAGTCTGTAACCACCACATTAGGTGTGATTTGCATGTTTTCGTTATCAATATTTCGTGAGTCAGTGGAAGTTGTTGGAATGACCATTGTGCAAACAGAAGCCATTGTAGCACTCTCATGTGCAGTCTTCCCAATGGTATCGCAATGAGAGAAGCTGCCATGAGACCCAAGACTTTCAGAACAATTTTGCGGTGACTTTCTGGACGACAGCAGAAGGGAAATGTTGATTTGAAGTGCTACTATTCTTTCTGTAGGAAGTTTTAGAACTAAATGATGCGATCTAATTCCGCTCCTATGAATAAGATATGCTGTGATGGCTGTAGCAAAGATTTTTCAAATTTACTGAAATTGCAAGGTGTGTACAAAGTTGTAGGGTGTAATCCCTGGCTTGTATCAGTTGACGCCTGGTGGTGGCAGACAGGAGCCAGGCGTCCAGATACGGAAACACCTGAATCCTAGGCGCCTCAGATGAGACGCTACCACTGCCATGCATTTGGTGAAGACCCTGGGGCTGTAGTCAGACCAAAGGGCAGGGCTCGAAACTGATAGTGACTGGCTCCCAGCCGAAGCGCAAATGATCCCTGGACGCCCTGGCCATTTTGATGTGGTAGTATGCGTCCTTCAGATCTATCGAAAGCACATCCAGTCGACCTTCGGAAAGAATGGAAGGATCGATTGAAGCGTGACCATTCGAACTTTTCCTTCTTGACAAAGGTGTTGAGATGGCTTAGGTCCAGAATGGCCTCCAGTCCCCTGTTTTCTTTGGAACTAAAAGAACCTTGAGTAAGTTCCGAATCCTATTTGGTCCGCTGGGACTGGTTGGATGACTCTTTTTCTAGCAGCTTTGAAATTTCTGTAGCTGCTGGGTCTCGCAGATGGGGTGGTACATCTGGGAGTTTTCTTTGGAATGGGTGTGGATAGAAATGGGATTTTGTAACCTCTGGTAACAATGCTTTTACCCAATTGTCTGAAGAAAGGTTTTGCCACGCCTGAGGGTATAAAGCTAAGCGACCCCCGACTGCTTCCAGAGCAGGACAGTCGGCCTCCTCTCAGGAGTGCTGAAAAGGTTTGCCAGGGAGGTTATCCCTGTCACCTTGGTTTTGCGGACCCCCTCTGCCGCCAGGGCGGCGTCTTCCACCTCTGCCCCCTCTGCCTCTAGAGGGCATCACCCTGTGTGTTTGGGAAAGATCCTTGGGGTTTTCGAACCACATTTTCCCACCACGTTGCCCTTTGGGGTACGGTCTGGAAGGGGTGGAAAAACGGACTCCGACAGCAGACAGAGTCTGTCCCTCCTGTTTACACCGGGTAAGGGTCTCCTTTACTTTAGGGCCAAAAAGTGTGGCTCCATCAAATGGGGCGTTAGTAAAGGAAGACTTGAAGGCTTCCGCAAACGAACATA
The DNA here is from genome assembly GCF_019279795.1 of Protopterus annectens. Lineage (NCBI taxonomy): Eukaryota > Metazoa > Chordata > Ceratodontiformes > Protopteridae > Protopterus > Protopterus annectens. The sequence continues at coordinate 1,198,884,618 of NC_056747.1, read as the reverse complement.
AGCGCATCCAGGATTGCCTACGAAGAGCAATCGCTGAAGCCGCTGCCCTACTCGATCCTTCGGCTGCGTAGGATATCAGCCTCATGGAGGAGTTTACAATGGATGTAAGGGTGTTGAGATGCGCTGTAACTTTCTCTGAAACAGCAGCATCTGTAGTACCCTGGAGGGTATCTCCCAACTCTTTGACTAGATCCCTCTGTAAGCGTGTAAAATGAGTCAAATAGTTCAGGGAACGCAGAGAAAGCCGCTGAACTGAAAATGCGCTTCCGTATCTGTCCATGGTCCTAGAATCTTTGTTAGGCGGATGGACAGATGAGGAAGACTCCGACATCTCCTTTTTCGGCGCTGCCACCACCATGGCGTCTACTGGAACTCCTTTGGAGAGGTAAGCCTTGTCCTGTGGTGCCGTAATGTACTTATTTGGCTTCCTAGGGACTGGTTCCACTGTGTCAGGTGTCTCCCACGCCCTTGAGCAATCAACTCCATTAACTCATCAAGGGCGGAGTGACCCAGGAGGAGGAAGGGCGAGCACCAAATGCCTTCAGCAAAACTGACTCATCCTCAGAAGGGGGGAGGGCTTGGCAGTCACCTCTCTGTTTTAGGATCTCCAAGATGTCAGAAAAGAGACATCTTCTGTAGGTGACTTAGGGGACCCTTCTGACTCATCTAAGTCAGTATCAGACGTCAAGGATTCTTGTGGAGAATCCAAGTGTCTCCTCTTACACAATCTTTTCCTAGGGACTTCTTCGTGGGGAGCATCCGAAGAAGCCTCCGAGGAAGAGGGGCACCCTCCAGGGGTGGCTGAGACACTGGTGCCCGACGCTTGGACGTGGCCGTGGGTGCAGAGGAGGATAACGGTCCTTTGTGGGGAGGAGAAGCTGTTCCTGCTGATGTGGTTGTCTGGGTAGACAACACCTTCCTCATGAGGTCGAAGGCCCACGGGTCCCGAGTCGAGGTATCTCCCGGTTCCGAAGAAATGGGAAGAATCCCCGAAACAGGAACCGAAGGCACCGACCCCGAGGACGGAACACAGTCGATCCGCGCCGAGGCCCCGAGAGGGAGCGTCGGAACCGAAACATCGGTCCGACTCTCGGTCCCGGAACCAAGGATGGATCTTCGGCCCCGAGACTCCAGTACCGGATTGGATGGAGTCGAGGTGAACGGTGCCGACCGAGAAAAGGACGGTTCCGGCACCGAGGGCTCCACAATCATCAGTTCAGCTTCTTCCAGCTCCGAAGACTGGACAGGTCTCGGAGGAGGAACAGATGGAGATAGTGGCAGGCCTTCAAGTCTCAACATCAACTGAGAGGAGACCGAGATAAGTTTGGATAGGGCCGTATGCTCCATCAATTTCTGCACCACACGGTCCACATCGGTGTCGGAAAGGGGCCTGGAAGAACGAGTCGAAGGAATCGAAGACGGAGCCGACCTCAACAGAGTCGGTGGAGGGAGCTCCGTCACCGGTTCCAAGACTCGAGGCTCGGAAACTGCCAACAGTTGAACACTCGGCCCCAAGTCTGTGGAACCGGTGATCTAACTTTCAAGAGCTCGGAGCCGATGACTTGGGCTCCAACGTCTTCGATTCCTTCGAGGATTTGGATGCCTGGTCTGAAGCATCCAGAGCCTCCTGGAAAGAGGGTTTCAACAACCCTCTGTCCATCAGTTTCCTCGCCTATCTGTCATGACCCTCCCACTAAAAGAGTGACAAATAGAACAGTCCTCTTGTAAGTGGAGAGGGCCAAGGCAGTAGACACAGGAACTGTGGTTGTCCGTGACCGACATCTTTTGGCCACACTGGCAGCGTTTGAATCCAGATTTTATTTTTCTCAGACATTTTGAGGTAAAAGAAAAAGTCAAGTCCAGTAACAGTCAATTCCAGAGAAAAAAGGTCAAATCCGGTAGATATGTCAGTCCGTTTGTCAATCCAAGTAGGGGTGGTAGGCCCCGAAAAACTCTACACCAGTTAAAGAATTTAAACTAAGTTAACGGTACCGAGAATTTCACTCTCTACACACACACCATACACTAAATACTATAACTAGTGTTTTAAACAAGTTCTCTTGAAAATTTAACAACAAGAAAGTTAAATCTTATCTGAAAGAACCCTCGAGCTAGCCTCCAGCGATGCGAATGCAGCAGCGGCAAACTAGATCTGAGGTAAAGGCAGAGGGGGATTGTGGGTATTAGATGTCCTCGAGCTTCTTCTCGATGCAGAGCTTGCAGTCGGCCGGCACGGAGCCGAGGATCGGCTCCGAACCCATGTGTAAGAACAAAGGCGAGATTGAACACTCTCACATTATGCTTTCCAACTTGTTCAGCTGCATGCAATAATTCCTACAATTCTTTATTTTCTGCACATTCTGAAATCAACATAATTTTCTGTTTCAGCAATCCCATAACATGTTGTTGGTACTTAAGCATATGAAATTTAAGGCCCTGATTGCCAAGGCTGCAGATGTATAAACCTTTTTACCCCATCTGTCCAGTGCCCTGGAATCTCTGTCAGAGGGGGTAGATTTTTTTTGCTGTTGAGGCCTTAACTCCCCTTGGACCCTGTGAAATAGTTTCAGGATCAGCAGCAGGGTTTCTAAACAAAAATGTCGAGGACTCTAATCTGTCAGGCTTACTGGGAGCCAGAGGTAAGGAGTCGGGGGTCAAGCTTGACTCCGAAAACACATAATCCATAATGTCTAAAACAGGGGGAATGGCTAAAGGCTTGTGCTGAGGGAGAAGGAAATCCCTGAGCCTCTTTTTTGATTCTGAGAAGTCTTGACTCTCCCAGTGAAAATGCTCCCTCCCTCAAAGTATGCAAGGTTTCTCCAAATGAATAATCCTCAGGAGGAGATGCGAATGGAATAGACTTCCTCAGCATCAGAATCCTCATAGGGAGGTATAGATAAATTCCTGATCAGAAGAGGAATCAGAAGAAATAGAAACCTGATCTGAAGATTTATAGTCAGTGTCTTGCCTAGACCTCTTATCTGGAGGGGGATGGGTACCCCTGATCAAGGCAATAAGGTCTTCAGCCATTTTGATAATCTGTTTTTTAGGCATAGAGGCCTGTGCACGTGGCTCATGCGTCGTTTTTTAGGTTTAGAAGTTGCTTTTGTCTTTGGTTTTGCAGCTGTCATCGGTTTGATGTACAAATGTTGAGGTCTGAATACACCCTCAAAAGCCGGTGCCTGCTCAGCAGCTCCGGAGCCATCCGAGGGAGATGCATCCATCAATCCAATACCTTGAGTATCTTGAGGCATGCTGGAGTCCACATGGGTGTCGGTAGAGGCCTGCGACTTGAAGGTAGCGGGTATCAGGGGCAGCGAAGGCACCTCACTGAGTACCGGTGACTGGCTTAGGAGAAGCTTCGTCATCGGCTTTGGATCTCGACTGCCTTTCTCTGCCCTTTTCTTTGCGTTTTTTATGTACTCCGGTAGTCTGATTGCTATCAAATGACATTTCTGGGTAGTTAAATTGGTTTCCAAAATACTTTGATGCAAAAATATACAGACGCTTAATAGTGCGTTGGTTAAATCTAGCACAAAACCGACAGCCAGGCACTTTGTGATCAGGGCCTAGGCATGGAATACAGTATAAATGGAAATCCGTATGAGGTATTTGCTTCCCACAAGTAATACAATTAACCTTTTCTGACATCGGTAAAAAGCAAGAAAAAAGTTTCCCCAATGGGGTACTTAGCTGTAGTGAAGACTTCGGTTCTGAAACCAAGCTCGAATATTTCAGTAGTCAGCCGACCAGCACTTGCGAAATGCTTCTGCTTTGGGCACCATGCGGCAAGAAAGACTAAAGAAAATGGCGTCAGCTGCATGTTTTATACCCCTGACGACCTGACGTCATGGAAGTGAAGACAGCAACTGACACAGGACCCAAGACTTAGGGATTCAGGCCAACTGAGTGCAACATGCCAGCAGATTACCCAAATGTAATGACTGCAACAGTGGAACACGAAGAACATCTGTGAAAAGGGAAATAAACAGCAAGATTAAATTGAAAGTAGCACCTTGAGGAAAATGAAGAATGTTGAAAAAGCAGTTCAACAACTTAAGCTTACTAGAAGGAAAAGGCTATATGTTCGATACAAATTGATATATGGAAAATGAATAAAACTACTAGTCTGACAATAACAGACTGGATAAATGTAAGACACAGATATTACTCCCTACAAATGGACATACATTTTGGAAAAGATGAGACCATTACACAAGTGATTAAGAATGTTATAGAAATTGCCTCTCAAGCAAAATGCTAGAGAAGTATTATCATAAGGCAATGTGCACATGTTTTCTGACTGTATTAATACAAAACATATGTAGGAGACAGCATGCTACACATGGGGTTTGAAGTTTTGGAGGAAAAAAAAATCACTTTTTTTGCACTTTAGGTACTGGAGGCAACAAATGAGACTGCAGTAATAGACAAGTAAAATGGGTGATTCTTTCATGTGTGTGGCATCCAACATAGCTAAATGGAGGAAAATACATCAGCATATATAAAGAAATGTTAACCTGAAATTAATAAGAATCATGAAAATGTACAAGATGAATGGATACAAATACAAGCTCTCAACAAAATAGACAGATGCTTAAACTATAATATGGACTCAGACAAATTGGATATGGACAAGAATACTCCAAACTGACTCGTTTAATTACCTATGAGGTGAATGAGCTGGCCAAATGACCCCTTTCAGTCACAACCTGGGCCATGAGGCAAAAAAGACAAACATGACCAATTTACAATGTACAGAACAAAGAAGTACAAGTTACATAGCAGACGGTGTAATACAGCCTGAGAATGTACAATTCAGTTGCTGTTGTTGTGTCTTTCGGCTTTTCCCGGTTACGGGCTGCCACAGCGGAACTCCGGTCTGCTAATGATTGGTAGTTGATTTTTACATGCCAAGTTACCAGCCCTGATGCACAACCTTCAACAAAGGTATGCCCATTCATGCAAGTCCCCACGCAGAAGACGCTCTAGCTGAGAATCGAACCAGACAACGTCTTACTGTGAGGCGACAACGCTACCGCACCACCACCACCGCACAATTCAGTATGAATGAGAAATTGTATTCAGTATGAATGAGCAATTGTGAAATATACACAAATCTTTCATCTATGTGTAATTAAGGTATAAGCAATAACCAGTGATAAAACAATGCAAGTTCTCTAAAGTAATGACAATCAGACAATGAAACATGGGTGTAGGACACGAAAGTATAAAAGGGGAGCAGGGATTATACACATTGTTTTGTCTTGTTTGGCTGTGAATGTGTGCTTTGATTTGTTTATAAAATTGACAAAGGCTGTCAATTTTGTGTATTTCAGCTAGATGGGAGTTTACGGTGACAGGGTCCTATTCTGAAAAATAAGTAATGGGTGTCTAACAAACTGAAAAGTTTAGTGACTTTTGAGAAAATAATTATTGGAGAAAAAGGATTTGGGAGGGGGAATATGATTCATGAAGAATTTTAGAGATGAGACAGGAGAGCTAGAAAGTAGATCACTCATCAGTGGGGAAACAAATTTGTGTCTGGCTTCAGTAAAAGTGATGTTACTGATGTTGGACTAGACTTATAAGCAAATACCTTGTTTTCAGCAGAGATGTGAGTTATTACTGGAAGAATGAACAGAAATTAAATAAGGGGAAAAAGTGTACATCCTGTAATCTGCAATGGGCTAGACACTTTGTGAACATCCTTAGAGTAGTAGATAAAGAAAAGGGTAATACAGGCACAGAAAACCTTAAACTTTTGAAATTTGTACCTATAAAAGAAATCTGATAGGCACCATTCTAGTCTAGTATTTAAAAAAAACTGAAAGGACAACATTTTCAACTTAACGGACTTTCACAAACAGGGTGGGGAAAGATGGGCTGAGAAATTATCTCCCAGAGGTTTCCTTATTCTTGAATAAAACCATTTTACCTTATGGTCAGAAGGAACTGGGTCTATTGCTCCCACAGAAAGCATTTGCTGAATGACTGAGGGAAACAGGGAAGTCTGGTTTAGAGGGTGGACAGGAATTCCCTCAAAGAGGGACTCTCCAACTGCATTCTATATCCCTCCTGAATAACTCTCAAGATTCATTTGTCTGAAACCATCTGCTGCCAAATAGGAAGGTGAAGAACTGGACTCTGGGACAAAATTAAGGGAATGCCAGTGTGGGAGGAAGTGGAAAGAAAGAAAGAATGCTGCAACAGTCATTTGGTATTACCGGAATGTCCTTTTTTCTGAAAGGTTCCCTTCCTTTTTTGAACCTTCCTGCCACTATTTCTTGTAACTCTATTAAAAAGCCTGTTGACCCTGCCGCTTTTTTTTTTAAACTTGGTAAAAGAGGGTTGGAAAATCTGAGTAACTCACTGAATCAATTTTGCTATTTCAAATTATTTGAGCACCCGAGTAGCAGAACAAACAAAATCTCCTTATCCAAAGGAGCAATTAATATTTCAAATTTGCATGCCTAGAAAACTTCTGTGCATCTACCCATGCAAACCAACTCAAAACAGACGTAGAAGCAGATGGTCACCTAAAGACAGTCAGTACAGTCATAAGAATGCTTTAAAAAGTGTTTACTTCTGTTTCACAGGTAAGCAAAGTCAAAGAGGACTTACTTTCTGAAGACAGAAAGCTGGAAGAAATGTTCTTTATACTCTTAAAAGAAGCCAACAAATACAACATTTGAGCGTTACAAATAAGAATTCTTACTGCTAAGGTGGCAGGAAAACAGTTTTCCCAAATCTATCAAATGCTTTCCTATCCTCGTCAGAGTGGGTAGGACAGCATTAAATATTTTGATGCACAAGGATTTTATATACAAACAGTTGCATGATCAGACACAGGATAAGAAGACAACAATTTGTAGGACTGAGGAACTTTACAGTCAGTTTGCCTTTTTAGGGGCTGCATGTTGAATGCTGGGCATACTGCACACAGTATCAAAAACATCCTCCAAAGCTGACAAAAGAGGACGAATAACAGCTAGCCAAGGAAATTCAGCTTTAATAAATCACAATATTTCTTTAAAGAAGTTGAAATACCTGCCTGTCCCCACTAAAACATCTTGCTCATTCTAGAAATAGTTGCAGAAAAGGAAAACTCCTCTATAGGAGACTAAGGAAAGACCCTCATCAGAATCAGGCACTTCAGAAGGAACACCAGGAGATGACCTTTCATAGTCCCTTTCCTGATCACCAGATGGGAAATAATCAAACACAGGAAACAATTTTTTCCACAAAAATTTCAATCAGACTGAAAACACTTTAATGCCTATAATAAGTCATGAGCCAAACCAATAAACTCTTCCTTATCCACAAAAAATAATCTGAGAAAGATGAATGTATAATTTTGTCTCTCTTTTTCCTGGGGATATCATTAGAAGATCAACCCTTGGCTGCAGCTTCACCCCATGGAACAGTTCTCTTTGCCCAGCCATGCAGGGATGCATTCCTTGCTTCCTCCTACGACACAGATAAAAGTCTCTCACTGATGCCCACCAAGAGCTCCTGAACAACTGCAGAGGATGTGGCCAACCTGCTGATCTGTAGTAACTGAAAGGGCAACACCAGAAGAATCCAGAGAACAAAAGTGAATGGTCTAAAGTAATAGTAATGGTCACTGTATAGTCACCTACCAGTGGCTGAGGCAAAATCTGTGTTGGCAATCTTTTGCAATTTTCCTTTCTTTGGATCTGGAGGAACAAACCAAAAATAATCCTGGGAGAATTCTGAGGAAAGTCCATCGATATGTTTGAGGGCATAGGAGACACTGCGCACCTTGATTCACATGATTCATCACACAGTGCTCATCTGCCTCCCATAAAGATTTAACTGAGGAAGACGACGGTTTCTGTGTTTACTTTTCTCAACTGGCTTTCACAATTTTTTCACTTTACAGTTGCTACTACATGGACTGTGACCTTCTCCACCATGAAAGTAAAAGAAAAAACTGACCGGTGGTAGAGAAGGACTCGTGAATCAAAGAAGTGCTTCCTACACACAAAACATATCCATGGGCAGGATTTTTTGGGTTTGTTTTTAGTCACCACAAGCTTTCAGGTGGCAAGCTGGCACTTTAACCAGTCATTTACAGCTTGGCAAGACATTTTTGCTTTTAGATCTGGGGGAAGGTAGAAGTGTGGAATTGGTATGCTACTCCATGTTTATGCCAAAAAAATCCTGATACTCAGTAAATGAAGCTACAGCCAGTCAGTAATAGGCAAGTTGTCAGAAGAAGTATAAGCAAAATACATACCAACTCCCCTCAAATGCACTAGCCCCCTTTAAAAATAAGAAATCATTTAAGCATATTTTTTTCACAAAAAATTCCTCAATTAAACACACACAGTAAAAGTTAAAAATAGAAGGTAAACTGTGTCAGACCAACCCAACTGAAGATGGTCCCCAAAATAAAACTTACACCGACACAAAAACAGTAACAGTTTTCACAAGAAACAAATGTCGAGGAAGGTTTTCCACAAAGGGAAATCATTTGGCCAGCAATGGAAGACTGCTAGCTGATTCTCTGAATCCCATAAAAGAAGCATTCTGTAGGGGCAAGCAAGAAAGTACTAAAGCTTTTGTCACTCAGGAGCTCCAGTCACCAACTGCCTGGGAGCATGCCTTGGGAGGGAGTGTCCCAAGGCCATGGGTTGGCTGTTAGTTCCTTGGCAGGACCTAACCCATTTGGCTAAGGCTACTGCAGCATTGACTAAATGAACACTTCATTGGACTTTTTAGATCTACCCTGGGCTACCCACCAACTGAAGCAGATGGGGCTTTGGTTTAATGTCTTAACTGAAGGAAGGCAAACTCAGGAGTGCAGAAACCCCATCTCATGCTGCACTGCAGTGTCAGTACTGGAAATTTATCTATGCACCTGGGGTGGAAGAGGACCAACAGAGGTCTGATTTTCCAGCATCAAAGGCAAGTGTACTACCTGCTGTCCCCTGATACTAACAAAATAAACTAACAATAAAATGGTGCCCCTCACAAAGGGAACTCTATACCTAAATTACAGGTTTTCATAAAGAGAATTCATAAATTAAAATTTCTAAAAATACTTTAGAAGGCAGCAATACCTAGAAATGTTGGCTTTGGGGAAAGGGAATAAGGCTGCATGGTACATAAAGTGCTGATAAGTGCACAGAATATGCACAATGAAGGATAAAAAGCTCTGCAACTCACGTTATCCAAGTATGACATCCTTAACCATTTTTGATACCTATTTTTTTTTTTAAAGAAAAACACAGAGCTGTCAGACTTCCTCTATGATCAACACTAGTAATCTACCTTAAAAGTGAAAATCTCAAAAGGTCAATTTACCACAAATAAAAACACATGAAAGTTGAGACTGGGAAAAATTCAATATGTTGAAATCTTGGGCTGTATACATACTGTACTCTCTGAGCCGAGTCCAGGTCTTTCTCTATATCCTAGTCCACCACCTCCAATATTCAGCCTCTTTCCTTTGCCGGCCTTAAATCGAGATTTTCTAAACCAAGCATTCTAGGAGAAAGAGAAAAAAATCAATAAGTATACTGAACTTTATGGAAAATGCAAATAATATTCAACTGCTGTACAAGTTTTATATTTGCAGCTTGCCTTACTCATCTGTAACAGGTAGAAACTCTGACATTTAGTTTGATAAATGTCATCTGCAACAACTGGAAAGGCCTCAGAAATACCTCACTAAAAGAATCACAGGCCTAAAGCAGATGCCCTACGCTGACCGCCTTAAAAAACTCCAGCTGTTCTCTTTCGCCTATCCTCTGCTCAGAGGCGATCTCTGCTTAACATACAAGGCCATGTCAAACCCAGAGCTGTTGGACATGCTACACTTAAAGAAATCCCAATCTCTCAGAGCTACACGCTCCAGGGATCTAAACCTTGTCATCACAATAAACAAAACATGCTGGAGGGATAGGTTCCTGATCCAGAGACTCCCCAGACTCTGGAATAGATTGCCCATACATGTCAAGCAGAGTGCCTCTTTGGACCTCTTCAAGAGGAACCTTAACGATTGGATGGAAGAAGGGAAATTCACCCCAGGGATCACGTCAGTCGCCCTGCTAGACAGGGGTCCAGGAAAGTAAATAATGTGGGAAGAAATAGCCAGGGAATTGTTATGCCTAGGCTTGTATAGGCCCTAGGGCTGATAGCCTAGTACCAACCTATGATAGCAGGAAAAGAGCAGCCTATCCAGCATGCCCTTTTAAATACCTTATGGTCCTATTCTACCATCTGCAATGCTTTGACATACTATATCCCCTCTCCATCCCGACCCTTAATCATTTTACACGTATCCCCTCACACTTCTAAATGCATCTGTTGATTGCCTTTCCTCCACTCATTCTGGTAGTCCATTCCCTGGATTCATAGCCCTGTCTGGGGGAGAAAGTTCTTTCAGTGATACGAGGGGAACAATTAAAGTCCCTACAAGACGCTGCCTTTGCCTACTTCTTTCTTCCCTTTTGTCACTCTTGTCAGGATGATCTTTCACAGCTGCCTGATATGATTCTGTGTACTAATATGTCCCCTTGTCTCTTTTGGTATTAAGTGATCAGAATTCTAGCTCATCTAACCTCTAGTCATGCTCCTTCTCCACCACAGCACAGTAGCTTTCCTCAGAATTCCTTCCAGCAGCCTGATATTCTTTACTTAACATGGTCTCCAGAATTGCATATAACCAAGGTCTCGCAGAGCGGAAGCATTACCTCTGTTTCTGGAATTACTTTGAGGATACACCTGGGCACTCTGTATGCTACTGCCACTGCCCACTCACTCTGTCCCTGGTGTTCTAAATCTGGTGTAATCAAGCATCCTTAGATCTCTATTCTAGCTCGGCTGACATCACTACCACTCGCCCCAACACTTCACACCAAGTTCGCTGTGCTCCAAGTGTTCCACTTTGTATTTGTACTAAACCTCAAATATCACATTTCTACCCATTTTTTCATCCTTTCCAAGCCACCACAATTCTGACTACTCTACATGCTGTCATAACAAAATACTAGAAGCTAGTCAGAGAGTAACTACTGCTACTTTTTAACAGATGGAAACTAGGAGACATGAAGTCACTCACCATAATTCGTTTATGCTACATGATTGCATAAAACATTCTAGAAACTAGTGTTAAGTATTAAAACACAATCATTTGTAAAGCCTGCAAAGCGTCATATGGCTTCTCATGTATCACTAACAATCTTAACTAAAATTCATAACAAGCTTAAATGAAAATAAACTCTCAAATGAAAGAAAGCACAACTGTGAACGATATGCAAATGAATGTAGTAACTGTGTGATAGAAGGATCACTGCAGCAAAAAAGAAGTTATGTACTCACTATAACGTGTATGTTGTCCATCTTTGCCTTCATTCTTACCAGGATGGGTTCGGATCTGATCCTCAGATCTGACCCGGGCTTATACACAAGCTCAAGGTCTTCCACTAGCTCATGGCTAAAACCTATCCCACCATGCCCTAGAAATGTCCCTCAGATCTTGTTTGCAGTTATAGTAATAAGAAAAAATTACATTATAATAACTCTGAGAACAGTCGAGAAGGTCAGAGAACAATGATGTCCCATTGTAGCAACTCGGTCTTCCAGGAGTAAAAACTGGCAGGGGGAAAGAAGGGTGGAATGTAAGAATGAAGGTGAAGATGGACAAGGCACATGGAACATTATGGTGAGTAGATAACTTCTTTGTGTTGTTGTCCGATCTCGCCTTCATTCTTACCAGGATGGGACAGCATCCCTAGCACCATCTTTCTTGGGTGGCTCAAGGGAGAATATTCTTCAGAATCGTGGACTCAAAAGTGGCCCTGTTCCTGGAGGGTCACATCAACTTTGTAATGAGTGATAAAGGTATGCAGTTTTCCCATGTTGCTGCAGCACAAATAGTATCAATTGGTAATCTAGCTAGAAAGCCGGAGGAGGAAGTTGCAATGGCTCTTGCAGAGGGGGCTTTAACCTTCTGGGAAAGATCTCTGTTCTGAGATTTATAGATGTAGGTTATGCAATGTGAAAGCCATTTTGATAGTGTCACTTTAGAAACTGGGGTACCTTTCTTAAGAGTCTGAGAAAGATACAAAAAGCTGGTCATATTTTCTGAAGTTCTTAGTCCTGTGTAAACAGAAGCATAACTGCCTATGCACATCTAGCTGATGCAACATTTTTTCTGCCTTATTCTCGTAATTTGGACAGAATACTGCTATCTCTATAGATTGGTTCAAATTAGATTCGGAACAAACTTTTGGCAAAAAAAAAGAAGGGTTTGTTCTTAAAGATATCCTATCCTTTTGGAAAATCAAGTATGGGGTTTATTGATCAGGCTTGCAGCTCTGAGACCCTTCTGGCAGAGGTTATAGCTATCAATAGAATAGTTTTCCATGTCAAATACTAGAGTTCGCAAGATGATGATGGCTCAAAAGGCGGACAAATTAAACAGGATAACACAAAATTTAAGTCCCATGGTGCAGGGGGGGTCTCTGACGAGGTCAAAGTAATACAGTACCTTTTAGAAACACTTTACACAGTCTAAGAGACATTACGTTGGGTCCGGAGTCAGCGATATGGAAACTAGAAACAGCTGCTAGTTGAACTCTTGTGGTAACGGCAGCTGCACCCTCTTCAAATAACTTTGTTAGAAACTCTAGAATGGAAGTGACTGGCGCAGTAAATGGATCAATATGGTTCTGAGAAGCCTATAAAGAGAATCTTTTCCATTTGCTTCTATATATCTTTCTTGTTGACGCTTTATGAGAAGATATCAGGTACATGTTTAAATGATGATGAAAGATTAGGAAACCTAGTTTTTGTTGGAATTGGAGCAGCCAAGCTGTCAATTTGAGGGTCTGAAGAGAAGGATGAAACGTTCCCGATGCACAAGTCAGAAGGTCTGGAACTGGGTCCAGAATCCAAGGCTCCTCCCGAAGATGAGGCCACAGGAAGGAGAACCTAATTTGACGAGGCCAATCTGGGGAGAAGAGTATCAAGTACTTTCCCAAGGAATTGCCTGTCTGCAAAACGGAAAGGGAGGAAAAGCGCAGAGGAGACCACAGGGCCAATCGTGGACAAGTGCATCCCTTGGTGACTTCCCCAGAGGGGGGGATAAGGGCAAAGTAGCTGCTGCATTTGGCATTCATGGATGTCGCAAAAAGGTCACAGCAAGGCTGGCCCCATTTGCGGAAAATCATTTCTGCTACTTCCCATTTTAGGAACCACTTATGAGGCATCAGAATTGCTCTGCTGAGTCTGTCTATCATCACGTTGGATTTCCCCAGAATGTGTGTTGCTATTAGAAAATGTTGGGAGGAGGTCACCCACTGCCATACTCTCAGGGGTTCTCGACAAAAGGGGTAATATCTGGTTCCTCCTAGTTTATGTACCATACAACTGACATGTCTGCCTGTATTGCAATAGTTCCCAGCGGAAGAGAGTCCTGGAATGCTTGCAATGCTAGAAGCACTGCTCTCACCTCTTGGACACAGATATGCAAATGAGCCTCATGAGCCTGCCAGGTGCCTTGGAAAGTCGTTCCCAGATAATGTCCCCCTCCCCATTCTGAGAAGGGTCCGTGGTCACCGTGGCTGATGGGTGGGGAAGTACAAAGGGTCGCCCTAGCATCACCTGAGTGGAGTTAAGCCATCAACGAAGGTCCTTCCAGCAAGTTATCTTGTGGGACATCACTAATTCCTGCATCGACCACTGGGAGGACAGTAGCGACTGAAGAATTCTCATGTGTAGTTGTGTTAGCATGGACCAGAGTTATTGCTGCTGCCATGGTCCCAAGACTTTCAGAACTATCCTTGCTTGAACCTTTTTCTTTGTGAGAAGACTTAAGATCCGTCTTCATAGAACTTGAACTCTTTCTGGAGAGAGTTTGGCTATCACATTGGTTAAATCCAAATCTGCTCCTATAAACACTACTTACTGAGAAGGCAGCAAAGCAGATTTCTCAAAGTTTATTGTAATTCCTAGGTGAGGGCACAGCTGCAAGGCGGTGTCTCTTGCTTTTATTAGTCTATGCTTGGTGGTGGCAGTTAGGAGCCAATCGTCTAAGTGTGGAAACACTAGGAATCCTAGGCATCTCAAGTGAGCCGCGACTACTGTCATACATTTGGTGAACTCTATGGGGGCTGTAGGTAGGCAAAAGGATGGAGCTCGAAACTGGTAATGACTGGCTCCCAGATGAAAGTGTAGGTGGTCTCCTGGATTGCCTGTCTATTTTTATGTGGTAGTACACACCCCGGAGATCTATCAAGCACGCCCAATTGTCTTGTCCCAGAAAAGGGAGCATCAACTGCAGTATTACCATCTGGAACTTGGACTTTTTTTTTACTTATCTGTTTAGATTGCTGAGATCCAGGATTGGTCTCCAGTCCCGTTTTCTTTGGAACTAAAAAAAACCTTGAGTAAATCCTGGATCCTATTTAGTCTATGGGGACAGTTTGGATGACTCTTTTGACTAGCAACTTTTGAATTTCTAATGTTGCTTGTTCCCTCTGACTGGGTGGAACATCATGGATTTTTTTCATGTTTGGGATGAGGAGGGAAAAGGGAATGAAGTAACCGCTGGACATGATGCCTTGTACCCATTGGTCTTGTGTTATTTTTTTGCAGACTCCTACGGCAGACAGAATCTTTCCTTCCTGTTCACACCTGGTTAGTGTGTCCTTGACTTTGGGCCCAAAGACAGACTAGGCATAGAATGGGGCATTTACAAAGGAAGATTTAAAAAGTGCCACAAAGTCACACAAGTGCATCCAGGAATGTCTCCTTAAGGAAATTCCCGAACCTGCTGCTCTATAAGCTCCGTCTGCTGCATACGCAATCAGTCTTATGGAGGAGTTGATTACTGAATTTAAAGGTAGAGAGCTGAGAGGAAACTTCATCTGAAACCCCTTCAGCCACTGAACCTTGGAGAGCGTCTCCTAGCTCTTTCTGGAGGTCGCTCTGTAATCTTGTAAAATGAGTAAGATGATTCAACGATCTGAGGGCAAAAGTCACTGAAGAAAAAAAACGCGCTTTCCATATCTGTCTACCATGCGAAAATCTTTTGTCGGTGGATGGACAGACAAAGATGTCTCAGAGTTCCTTCTTGGGGCTGCCACCACCACCATAGCATCTACTGGGACTCCCTTAGTCGAGGAAGTTTTGTCAGCTGGGGATGTACTTTGGCCTCCTAAGAACAGGTTCCACTGAATCTGGAGACTCCCACACCTTTTGAAAGACTAGATCCATAAGCTCGTTGAAAGGTGGATATACCCAACTGGAGGAAGAGCGAGATCCAAAGACTTTCAGGTATACAGACTCCTCCTCTGAAGGGCTGATGGACTTCCACCCGCCTCTGTTTCAGAATTTCTAAGAGGTCTGCGAAGGAGATATCCTCGGAAGGCGACCCATGGGGACCCCTTCAGACTCATTGAGGTCCATATCGGACGTGACAGACTCCTCCGAGGAGTCTAAATGCTTCTTACATAACCACTTCTGAGGGGTACTCTGGAGAAGTTTCAGAAAAGTGGGGGGCATCCTGAGGCCTAGGATCTCTGCATCCCTGTGAATGCAAGGGTATAGAGGCAGACACCGGTGCCTTTGGGGGAAGAACGTCCGGAGAAGACCGTGTAACTGCCGGTAGAGACAGCACTCTCCTCATCACCTCGAAAGCCCCCTGTCCCTGATCCGAGGAGATCCTTGGATCTGAAGAAGCTTAGGGAGCCCCCGGAACGAAGGACAATGGCTCAGTGGCTAAGGTACGAGGCAAGCTCACCTGAGCCGATGCCCCAAGAGGCAAGATTGGATCAGACAACTATCCGATCTGACTCGCCTCCCTGGACCCGACTTGAGAGCGTCGGCACCTAGACTCCTTGAGCTCCGATGGAGCCGAGGACATCAGAGAAATGTTCGGGCCGAAGATGCCAAAATAAGTCTTGGCTCTTAAGTTTCCACCAGTAACAGCTCTGGACATTCTGACTCTGAGATCGGATCGGAGGAGGAATAGGAGCAGAAGGGGAGGATATAGTCTGATCCAAATCCCTCAGGATTGGATTCAATAATTTGGACAGCACTGGGGTCCTTAATAGCATTTGTACCACTCTATCCACATCATTGTCAGACAGGTTCATGGAAGACCAAGTAGTGGGGTCTGGAAATTTTGAAGGCGGCAGGATAGGAGACCTGAGGGTCAGAGAGAACGGCTCCAAAACTGGGGACCGGCTCCAACATACAACTTCCTTTGGTGCCAAAATCCATGCTGTCCATGCTGATGATTTTTCAGATCCGGTATGCTTCGGATCAGGTGATGAAATTTTTGCCAATTTTTTAGATGGCTCCGATGGAGCACTTGATTTTTTCTGTCCCCTTGTCAGACTTTGCGGAAGGGGATTTTTGAGACTCAGAAGAACCCGAACCTTCTTGAATAGCCTCTGAGAAGGGGGTCTTCAACAGTCCTCTGAGAATAAGTGTGTTTTTCTTCTCCAGGAGAGCTCTATGGTTAAAAAAAAATGACAGAGCAAGTCTCCTGGAGATGGACAGCTCCCAAACAGTAAACACAGACTGCGTGTGCCTGTCCGTTATCGCATTTTTTTGACCACAATCTTCACATTTCTTAAACCATAACAGTTTAGAATCTTTAGAAGACATTATGCAGGAAAAAGAGAACAATGTGTGTGTGTGTGTGTGTGTGTATGTATGTATATATATATATATATATATATATATATATATATATATATATATATATATATGTGTGTGTATAAATTTTTTTTTTTTTTTTTTTTACAATAATTTCAGGGAAGGGGGAAAGCTCTCTAAATGAAACAGGGTAAGTGGGGGAAGACAGTTCTCTAATTTAAACAAACTGTCTAGCAGAAATAACAGAATTTAAGTAACAAAATACAAGAAAAAAGGAGCCCTCTAACCTTCTAATCTAAACGGGGTATAAAAAAATTAAGGAATGCTGGGAAAGGGAGAGAAGGCCAAACAAGAGATGGCCAAATCAGCAGAAAAAAAACACAGAGGAGAGGATATAAAAATTAGCACAACAAACCAACTATTTAAACTAGAATAGCATTAAATAGCAATTTTTTTTTACAGTGAAAGTAAAATAACGCTTATACTTAGGCAAAGCTAGCAGAGCGAACACCCAATCTTGTTCAGTAGCAAACGAGATCTGAGGGGCGTTCCTGGGACATGCTGGGATAGGTTTTAGCCATGAGCTAGTGGAAGAGCTCAAGCTTGTGCATAAGGTCGAGTTGAATCTGAGGATCGATCTGAACCCATCCTGGTAAGAATGAAGGCTAGATCGGACAACACACTGATTCTTCTGTCATGGCAATTAACATTTGGCAGATGTCTCCCCTTCCCGCTTAACCTCCACAGCTGGTTAAACACACCACTAAATGGGGAATCACCTATTACCATTTTCATTATATTTTTTGTCTGAATGCAACTAACAAGCTCCAAGATCAGGGGCAAGTAACGTCAGTGGATCTTCCCTCAGAAAAGTTCTGCATGACTTGAAATGCTCAACCTATTCATTCAGCTAATGCAGGGAAAAAATCACAGGCACCTGAATATGCCTACTGACTTACTGCAGTTCTAATGCCAAGTAATGATCACTTCTAATTGCAGCAAAAGAGAAAAAGGGTAGGGACAGGTATGTCTGTAGGGCTCCTTTTAAACAAAAGTTTCTGGTTCTTGTCCCTTTTCACCGCCAAGATACAGAGGGTTGTGGATGTATGGTCATGGCAGGGGAAGGGGTAGTTTATACTGTGGCAATAATCCTATGTAGATATCTACTGTTACACTGGCTGTGCTCACAAGAACACACTATGTCCAACATACCCATGGCAGCTCACTATCTCAGTGGAGTGGTTACAATACGTTTAGCAAGACTGCAGTGGCAAAACCTGACCTGCTCTTGCTCTTCATCTATGTTTGAAACATAGTGTGTTTAAGTACTCCAGGTTGTTGCTCTGCCAGTGCTCTGGGCTAAAGCATTTCTACAGCTTATAAACTGTCCCTATTTAGGCCACTACAAAAATCCTGTATCCCCTTCCCCTGGAAAGAGGCCCACGTAAGAGCACCTCAAGAGAGAAATATCCAACTTTAGACCTATCGCCATCCAATCTCCCATCAAAAACAATGGGGAAAAAATTATCCACAAACAACTTCAATACCTTCAACAACTCTTGACAGGTACACAACATGGCTTCCGCCCAGATCATACTACCACCACTGTCTTCATATCCCTCCTAAACACCATCAAAAAATTTACTTACTCACATTTAACTGGGTTAGTCCAACTGAGTCAGGGGCCCATTTTCAGTGAAGACCCAAGGAGAAAAGCTCCAGAAGTATTAAATATTTTTACAATAAAAATCAAATCAAAAATAAGAGTACAAAATTAAAACCACCATGAAACATAATAAGAAAATCAAGTTAGACAATATCTGTACATTAGAGTAGGTTTAATAACAATTGACAGGTCTAGAGAATATCACACGAAGTACATACACACAGAGATAAACCACTCAAAACATTTTTTTCTTTTAAAGATATATATATATATATATATATATATATATATATACATATGCTATGGAAGTGGGGGGTGAGGGAGGTATAAAGGTATACGAGGCAAGTGAAAGGGAGTAGAGAGTAAAACAGGGAAAAGGAGTTAAAGTTGAGAAGAGGCTAGATCAAGTGGAGGTTAGACAAGGACATTACCATGTACTCTAAAGAAAAATTTTAAGTTCTTTTTTGAACAGGTGCTTTTGATGAATGCTTCTTTTGTTTTGAGGGAGTGAGTTCCATTCAACACAGTATTTGTAGAGGGACTTTCTTATATTTTTATTGGGTTTATGTATGTCAAGGAGGTGTTTGCTGGAAGTATGAAGGTGACAATGGGGGCTGCAGTAGGAAACTAGGTTGGAGATGGAAGGACAGGAAGAGAGGTCATTCAGGATAGTGTGTGTAATGTGAAGTTGGGGTAGAAGTAGTTCAGAGAATTCAGGCCATTAGAGTGATTTAAAGGCGAGACAGTGGTGGGATTTATAGGGGAGATTAGAGGCAAACCTGGCTATTTTGTGACAAGTTTGCTCTAGTTTAGTGATACGTGAAGTTCGAACATTAGTAAGGACAGGGCAGTACACACAAGATGGGGTAGAAGAAGGGACTGAGCGAGGGAAGGATTGGAAGAAGGTGACAAAAGTTTCTGGTTGCGATAGAGAAGTCCAAGTTTCTGGTGGGTCCTTTTTATATATTGTTGGATACGAGTATCAAATTTTAGTTAATTACTCTAAGAAGTTTGGTATAGGGTTCGGGTTTGATGATGGTGTTACTAAGAGAGGTGATAGAGAAAGAGGGTTTGTGCTGGGCGACATACCTCTCAGAGCAAGAAATCTGGCCAAGGACATGAAAAATGGGGGGACAAAGGCCAAAAAAATAGGGACACTTTTTAAATATTGTTCTTACAAACTTAGAAAGTTGACAGAACACGTTTTGCATTAGCATGGATTTTCTGCATGGTATGAAGTCTGAAACTCAAATGTATGTCATTTTCTGACTTCAACTCAATGATTTGCCAGAAAACCACAATTTCATGAGAAAAAGAAACAAATATGAGGCAAAAAATCTGGTCATTCTGCAAAAATCTGTACAGTTGAGAGGTATGCTGGGTGAGTATTTTAGGGAAGAAGAGTTTAGTTTTTTGGATTTAGTATTAATTGGTTATCAGAGAGCCGTGTTTCAACAGAGGTGAAGGTTTGTTGAGTGAGAGCTAGGAGTTCAGGGATGTTGCGGGCAGAGGTGATAAGGGTGGAGTCATCAACATATTGTAGAAGTTTAGACAGGTTAGTAGCAGAGTGAAGTTTTAGAAAGTTACAGAAAACTGTAAACCTATATCTAGACCCAAGACCTTTGGCATGGTTTCACATAGTAAAACTCCTACACAGAATGTCTTTCTTTGGCTTCTCACATTCTACTTCTGTTGGTTCAGAAGCTACTTGCCTGACAGACAATCTATTAAATTGCTCAACAACCCATCTCCTTTCATACCAGTTAACCACAGGTGTGCCCCAAAGGTCTATTCTCAGTCCCTGCTATTTAATATATCCAACAGCAATCTCTTCTTCCCAACAAGCCTCTCTCCCACAATACACAGATGCCACTACTCTCATGTGTGCCTCCAATAGCCCAACCTATTTTCAACAAACACTGGAAGCCTTTAACTCAACTGAAAGCTGGCCCCAGCATGCTCAATTAATGCTCAACCCTAAACAAAAAAAAAAAACTATTCCGCTTTTTCCCAACTTACACTGCCTTAAAAAAAAAAGTACAGTTTTGTACCTACCATAAATGTAGATGTTCGAAGATCCACATTGCTGCAGTCCTTACACTTGGGGTAGTCCGCTGTCCTCGGTCGGCCCGAATATCAAAGTATAAGGCTGACGTCGGTCAAGGCGCATTTGACTGACATCAGAACGTCAGGGTACAAATGCGCATGACCGACGTCATATCCTCAAGTCTTTTCTTGCCCCAGATGTCAGAAGACCCTAAAAATAAAGGTCAAAACCAAAAGACAGCAAACAACCAACCCACCACCCTTGCACTAACTATATGTACAATATATACAAAATACACAATATGTACAACCCAACCCACACAACCACCTCTAACTACAGAGGGGAAGGAGGGAGGGTAAATTGGACTGGAGCAATGTGGATCTTAGAACATCTACATTTATGGTAGGTACAAAACTGTACTATGTTCTTCATCTCACATTGCTGCAGTCCTTACACTTGGGTAGAATCCCAAAGCAGAGGTAAGGAGGATGGCTAACTACAAGGAAGCAGGAGCTGCCAAGATGCCCTGCAAAACAGCAGTGGCAAAACCAGCCCTGGATTTAGAGTAAAGTGGCAGGTGATAATGCCTAGAGAAAGTATGCACTGAACTCCAAGTAGCTGCCTCCAAAATATCCTTGGTTGCCACTCCCCTTAAAAAAGCTGTTGAAGTGGCAGTAGCCCTAGTGGAATGAGGCCTAATCCCAGCTGGAATCTCCTTGCCATGATGGGAATAACAGAAAGCAATGCAAAACCCAATCCACTTAGAAATAGTTTGTTTTGACACAGGCTTGCCCTGAGAACTCAAAGCAAAAGAAACAAACAACTGCTGAGACTGCCTGAACCCTTTAGTTCTGTCCAAATAATATCGCAACTGCCTGTGTACATCTAAAGTGTGCAAAATCTTTTCCCCTTTATTTTGAGGATTTGCATAAAAAGTAGGCAAATGAATAGTTTGGTTTAAAGCCACACTAGAAACCACCTTAGGCATAAAGGAAGGATTAGTACGTAATGATACCCTATCCTTATGGAAAATCAAGAAAGGCTCAACCGCCATAAGGGCCTGCAATTCAGAAACCCTTCTTGCAGAAGTAATTGCCAACAAAAAAGCAGTCTTCCACGACAAATATTTCAACTCAGAAGTAGCTGCAGGCTCAAAAGGTTGTAGAGTGAGTTTCTCCAACACAAAATTGAGATCCCAAGCAGGAGTAGGAGCTCTTCGTGGGGGTCTTATATACTTTGCCCCTCTAAGAAATTGCTTGAACAAAGGATGAGAAAACAATGGTGGGTCACAATCATAGTGAGCCGAAATTGCTGCAGCATGAACCTTAATAGAAGAGAAAGACAAACCTTTGTCCAGTAACTCAGTAAGATATTGAAGAGCCACACTCAAATTAGGCTCAGAAACATCAAAATCTTTTGCTGCACTCCAAAATAAAAATCTCTTCCATTTATCTGCATACACTTTCCTTGTACTAGGCCTTCTAGCTTCCAAAATCACATTCAAAACTTGTTGTGGAAGTTGAGACCCTTTATGGTTCAAAACAGAATATGCCAGGCTGTTAGGTGAAGAGAGTGAAGTTTGACATTGAGCAAATGGCTGTCCTCCTGTGACAACAGGTGTGGAATCGAAGGCAAAGGCCATGGAGGCTTCCGCACCAGACTTCTCAGTAATGGGTACCAGTGCTGTCGAGGCCAATCTGGAGCTATTAAAATCATCCTTGGCTTGTCCTGTCTGACCTTTAGAAGTACCTTTGGGAGGAGAGGCAGAGGTGGAAAGGCATACACATGAAGATTGCTCCAATTGAAAGAAAGAGCATCCACTTTCCAAGCTGTGGGATGAAACCTTTTTGTGCAAAAC
Source organism: Protopterus annectens (assembly GCF_019279795.1). NCBI lineage: Eukaryota > Metazoa > Chordata > Ceratodontiformes > Protopteridae > Protopterus > Protopterus annectens. The sequence goes on along the minus strand of NC_056747.1, from coordinate 1,198,862,406 downwards.
TTTGGCAGCTGATGGTTTAGTGGAGAAGCGAACAGATCTATGTCTGGAGTTCTCCATGACACTGTCAATTTCTGAAACACATGAGGATCCAATTTCCACTCGTGGGGATCCATAATTCGTCTGCTCAACACATCTGCTAAGGAGTTCTGTGCTCCTGGCAGAAACCTTGCCTGAAGATTGAGTTGTAACTTGAGAGCAGTCTCCCACAAAATCATTGCTTACCTGCATAGAGGATAAGAATGCGTTCCCACTTGCTTGTTGATGTACCACATGACAGTTGTGTTGTCTGTTAGAATCAACACCTGCCCTGGAAGAAGTAAATCCTTGAAAGCTATTAATGCAAACTGGACTGCTAACATCTCCTTTAGATTGATATGTAGATGCTGTAGTCTGGCAGGCCACTTGTCTTGTATCCACTTTCCATTTAGATGAGCTCCCCAAGCTTTGTCTGAGGCATCTGTCGTTAAAATCTGACTCGCCTCTGGCCGGGTCACAGAGAGTCCCTTGTTTAGGTGACATTCCTGAGCCCACCACAAAAATTCCTTTTGAATGCAAGGTATTATTTGAATGACAGTGTCTAGATCCTGGCAGTGCTGTGTCCATACATTTTTGAGATACCATTGTAGCTTCCTCATATGCAGTTTGGCATTGGGAAGCACCAGAATACAAGATGCCATGAACCCTAAGGCTTGAAGGACTGTCCTTGCAGTCAGCCCGGACTGATGAGATAGCTGATGGAAGTAAAGGGATAGACTTTTGTTTGTCCGGGGTTAAAAAGGCCATCTGGGATGCTGTATTCAGTCTCACACCCAGAAAGCACATGTCTTGAGAGGGTACTAGACTGGACTTTATTTCGTTCACAGAATACCCTAGGCATCTTAGCACTGCTATCACATATTCCAAATGACGAAGAAGCTCTTCCCTTCCTTGAGCAAGTATCAGGCAGTCGTCCAAATAAGGATAGATCTGTATTCCTTTCAGCCTGAAGAAAGCTATCACTGGAGCCAGAACTTTTGTGAACACTATGGAGGCAGTAGATAAGCCAAAGGGCAATGCAGAGAACTGATAGTGAAAAGTCCCAGCTCGAAAACGCAGATACTTCCTGCAACTTAGTCTGATAGGAACATGAAGGTAAGCCTCCTTGAGATCCAAAGTTACCATCCAATGATCTTTGCCCAGCAGAGGCAAAAGCTGTTGTAAAGTCAACATTTTGAACTTGGGAATGTCCAGATAAGTGTTGAGGATAGATAGATCCAAAATTGGTCTCCACGTGTTCCCCTTCTTTGGTACTAGGAACAGGCGAGAATAAAATCCTAGGCCCACTTCTGGCATAGGAACCGGCTGTATGGCCCCTAGTTGAAGTAACAGAGAAATTTGCTTGTGAGCCTCTATTCTTTGTTGAGGAGGAACGTCTGGCATGCCCCTGAACGGAGGCAAGGTATGGAAATAAAACCTGTAACCTTGGTGTATGATATCCAATACCCATTTGTCTTGGGTAATTAAACTCCAATTTTCTTTGAAAAGTGCCAACCTTCCTCCCAAAGGTGCTGCCAGACGAGAAGGCTCTGGCAGCTGAAAAGGTAGGTCATTGGGTCTGTTTACGAAAGGACTGACCCCTGCCCTCACCTGAAGACTGTGCAGGAGAACTCCCTGTTCTAGGCCTGAAAGAGCCCTGAGCTCTGCCCCTACCACGTCTAGATCTACCCCTAGACTGGTCATAAGAAGGATACGTCCACCCTTTAGCAGGCCAATTTCTGCTAAACTTTGGAGGCTGAACCTGCAAAAAATCTTTAACAGTCTGCATAGACTTTGCTTTGTCTTCCATTTTCTTTAAAACTGCCTCAACAGGAGGACCAAACAACACGTCAGATTGTAAAGGAGCATCTAAAATCCTTGCTTTAACATGTTCAGACAAATTTTGATCCCTTAGCCAAGCGTGCCTGCGAAGAACTGACCCAGTGGCAGCCACCCTAGACGAGGCCTGTACAGCATCAAAACCACATTGCAAAGAATGCTTACCCACCTGTTCAGAAACATGCACTAAATCTTGCAACTCTTTACAATCAATACCTACTGCCAAAGCATCAACCTTAGACTTTAATTGTGAAAGGAGATAGTTTTGGTATTTCAACATGTGAAACTGGCAATTCAAAGCCCTCATAGCAAGAGTGGAAGAAGTATAAACTTTCTTTCCCCATCTATCCAAGGCCCTAGCCTCTTTGTCTGCAGGAACCGGATTCTTAACAACAGAAGCCTTAACACCTTTAGGCCCCTGGCTAACAGCTTCTGGGTCTGCCCTAGGACTCTTAAAAGGATACTTATGAGCTTCAGGCACCCTGTAATACCTATCCGGCTTAACAGGAGCAGGAGGCAAAGAATCAGGATTAAGGGAAGCCTCTGTAAAAACATCTTCCACTACATCCAAAACAGGAGGTATAGCCAAAGGCCTATGCTGGGGTAAAAACAAAAATTCCCTAAGCCTTTTCCTGGAATCAGAGAAGTCCTGACCTTCCCACTTAAAATGCTCCCTCATGGAATGAAGAGTTTCTGAAAAAGAAAAATCCTCAGGAGGAGAAGCAGAAGGAGTAGAATCATCCACATCAGAATCAGAATAAGGAGAGTACTCCTGCAAGTCTTCAGCCGAAGACTCTGACACATCTGAAGCCTGCTCAAAACCCCCAGCTCAGGCTCCACCCTAGGCCTCTTATCAGGAGGGTGCATAGAACCCTAATCAAAGTAATTAAATCTTCTGCCATTTTAAGCATATGCTTCTTGGGCACAGTACCTGAAGAGCTAGGGGTAACACCAACTGAAGCTAAACCTGGCCTGCCCCTGGGAGAAGCCTTAGAAACAGAAGGAGAGGGCCTAGCCACCCTTGGAAGGGAGGGGAGTATAGTAACCTGAGAAGCCCCCTCAGCTTGACTTGCCTCCTGAGAGGCCACATCTTGCAGTACTAAAGTCTCACCCTGGGAACACAAAGAAACCTCCGGTGGAGCCACCGGCTCCACCGACACCTCTAAAGAACCGGCGTCCGGTACAGACGGTTCTTCCAGTCTAGGCTTAACTGCTTTGTCCTTGCGCTTCCTTGTAGAAGCGGGCGTCGAAGCATCCGACGGCATGTTATAATTGCACCGCTTCCCAAAGACTAACCTTGCACAATCCAATCTCCTCTTTATAGTGCGTTTATTAAATCTAGCACAAGAGCGACAGCCAACAACGTCGTGCTCAGGCCCTAAGCAAGGAATACACAAAGTATGATAATCTCTATGCGGTATCTGTTTCCCACAAGAAATGCAATTATTGACTTTTTCTGACATCCGGTAAATCACTGAGGCAAGAAAAACTAAAATATTCCCTAACGGGTACTTAGCCAACTTTGAACTCGGTCTGAAACTCAAATCGAAAATCTCAGAACGCCAACCGCACTTGTAATGCTGCTTCTGCATCGACCATGCGGCAAAAAAGACTGGGGATATGACGTCGGTCATGCGCATTTGTACCCTGACGTTCTGATGTCAGTCAAATGCGCCTTGACCGACGTCAGCCTTATACTTTGATATTCGGGCCGACCGAAGACAGCGGACTACCCCAAGTGTAAGGACTGCAGCAATGTGAGATGAAGAACATCTTTAAAATCACCTCCCTAAGGACCGACATTGTACTAGCTCACTAAAATGCACAGCCTAAACACTGTCTACATATTCTAAATGCAATTTCAAAAACACACCAAAAAAGTTAATAATCCACAGAGCAAAAAAGCTTCTGCACAAATAATGCTAAAGTAACCCAAGCTAACAATTTTCTATTACCATCACTTCTATACAGGAGCACCTATCCTTACAAATCTTCAAACGTTTTCAAAAAATTAAACTTGAGAAATGTTATAACAAGATTAAATGCTTTTCTACAAACAAACTCAGTAAAAGTCACCCATGTACTTCACTGCATTAAAATAATTAAATTGGTTAAAACTACCTCACCAGCATAAAAAAAAAAAGAATCCATCTTTTCCCAGCTGTTAGTACAATTCTCTTAAATTATACTCCACAAAGATCAAATTATAAACTCCTTATCATACAAAATAAACAAATTTGTAGGACACCCCATATATTGTAACGCAGTTGCAAAAACATTGAATTCTCTGTATAACAATCAGATCATCTGCAAACTTCCAAAAGAATTTCTAACTTGATTTCTGGGTTCTGCTTGTGTTCTACACCAGGCT